>NW_028165202.1:87500-90258 GCF_964263955.1 Coregonus lavaretus | reverse complement strand
AATTAGTTTGCTGTCAGTGGTGCTTTACATTTACATTTACATTTTAGTCATTTAGCAGACGCTCTTATCCAGAGCGACTTACAGTTAGTAAGATACACATGGCACTCCACAGACCAGCAGACACATGGCTAGGACACTTTCAGCATGTCTAAGATGATGTATGTATGTTAAAGGTCCAAACAGAGACGGATCTAGCTTGATCACAAAAACACTGGTCATTGAGAAATAGTGTGGCCTCTTTTATGCAGTTATGTAGCTATAATGCTAAGATTAGAAATGAATATGATCAAATGTCCAAATAAATATATTTCAAATGTAACAATAGATTTAAGATTTGCAGAATCCGACGTTTGTCCATAAACATCCATTTTGAAGGTTAAGTTTAGGCATGAATTCCAAATGGTTAAGTTAAGGGTTAAGGGTTAAGGGTTAAGGGTTAAGGGTTAAGGTTTGGGAGAGGGTAAAAAAGTAAAACAACTGCCTGGCACTGGGATTGAACACACGACCCTTGGAGTCGGAGCTCGCGGGAGGTCTTCAGTCAGAGTGCCAGCTTGGAGAGCCGTGAGCCTGCTGAGTCCTTTTGTTTGTTTTGAATCTCTAGTTGAGGCATGCCTGTTTGTAGTTTTCTGTTTTGGATGTTTATTTTTGTTGCCATCTGAACCAACAACAATCCGCTTGGACTGGCCGACCAAGAGGTCAAGAGAGACAGAGCTGGCCCTTGTCCAAGGTAAGGTTGCTGTCTTCGTGGGCACATGTGTATCCAACACGGTCCTCAAACGCTGATTTCTCACATTAATGTACAAATCAAATCAGGATCCAGACCATATAGCTAGACATAAGACCCCTAGACATAATGAGTCAGGTTACATGTAACTAGGCCTAAGACCCCTAGACATAACGAGTCAGGTTACATGTAACTAGGCCTAAGACCCCTAGACATAACGAGTCAGGTTACATGTAACTAGGCCTAAGACCCCTAGACATAACGAGTCAGGTTACATGTAACTAGGCCTAAGACCCCTAGACATAACGAGTCAGGTTACATGTAACTAGGCCTAAGACCCCTAGACATAACGAGTCAGGTTACATGTAACTAGGCCTAAGACCCCTAGACATAACGAGTCAGGTTACATGTACAGTGGGGAGAACAAGTATTTGATACACTGCCGATTTTGCAGGTTTTCCTACTTACAAAGCATGTAGAGGTCTGTAATTTTTATCATAGGTACACTTCAACTGTGAGAGACGGAATCTAAAACAAAAATCCAGAAAATCACATTGTATGATTTTTAAGTAATTAATTAGCATTTTATTGCATGACATAAGTATTTGATACATCAGAAAAGCAGAACTTAATATTTGGTACAGAAACCTTTGTTTGCAATTACAGAGATCATACGTTTCCTGTAGGTCTTGACCAGGTTTGCACACACTGCAGCAGGGATTTTGGCCCACTCCTCCATACAGACCTTCTCCAGATCCTTCAGGTTTCGGGGCTGTCGCTGGGCAATACAGACTTTCAGCTCCCTCCAAAGATTTTCTATTGGGTTCAGGTCTGGAGACTGGCTAGGCCACTCCAGGACCTTGAAATGCTTATTACGGAGCCACTCCTTAGTTGCCCTGGCTGTGTTTTTCGGGTTGTTGTCATGCTGGAAGACCCAGCCACGACCCATCTTCAATGCTCTTACTGAGGAAAGGAGGTTGTTGGCCAAGATCTCGCAATACATGGCCCCATCCATCCTCCCCTCAATACGGTGCAGTTGTCCTGTCCCCTTTGCAGAAAAGCATCCCCAAAGAATGATGTTTCCACCTCCATGCTTCACGGTTGGGATGGTGTTCTTGGGGTTGTACTCATCCTTCTTCTTCCTCCAAACACGGCGAGTGGAGTTTAGACCAAAAAGCTATATTTTTGTCTCATCAGACCACATGACCTTCTCCCATTCCTCCTCTGGATCATCCAGATGGTCATTGGCAAACTTCAGACGGGTCTGGACATGCGCTGGCTAGAGCAGGGGGACCTTGCGTGCGCTGCAGGATTTTAATCCATGATGGCGTAGTGTGTTACTAATGGTTTTCTTTGAGACTGTGGTCCCAGCTCTCTTCAGGTCATTGACCAGGTCCTGCCTTGTAGTTCTGGGCTGATCCCTCACCTTCCTCATGATCATTGATGCCCCACGAGGTGAGATCTTGCATGGAGCCCCAGACCGAGGGTGATTGACCGTCATCTTGAACTTCTTCAATTTTCTAATAATTGCGCCAACAGTTGTTGCCTTTTCACCAAGCTGCTTGCCTATTGTCCTGTAGCCCATCCCAGCCTTGTGCAGGTCTACAATTTTATCCCTGATGTCCTTACACAGCTCTCTGGTCTTGGCCATTGTGGAGAGGTTGGAGTCTGTTTGATTGAGTGTGTGGACAGGTGTCTTTTATACAGGTAACGAGTTAAAACAGGTGCAGTTAATACAGGTAATGAGTGGAGAACAGGAGGGCTTCTTAAATAAAAAATAACAGGTCTGTGAGAGCCGGAATTTTTACTGGTTGGTAGGTGATCAAATACTTATGTCATGCAATACAATGCAAATGTATTACTTAAAAATCATACAATGTGATTTTCTGGATTTTTGTTTTAGATTCCGTCTCTCACAGTTGAAGTGTACCTATGATACAAATTACAGACCTCTACATGCTTTGTAAGTAGGAAAACCTGCAAAATCGGCAGTGTATCAAATACTTGTTCTCCCCACTGTAACTAGGCCTAAGA
>NW_028165202.1:0-82500 GCF_964263955.1 Coregonus lavaretus | reverse complement strand
CTATTAAACCAACTTGGTTTTAGGGTTAGAGTTTAGGGTAGGGACATCCCAGGGATACTGCTTGCACTAACCCTCTTCCCGAATAATGTCCACGATGGTGCCAATAATGTTTGCACAGGACGCCTCGTTTCCATATTTCTGGTTGATTTGTAATCCATTCTTTTTCTGGGTGAGTAACATGGGTCTAAATTTGGTAAAAGCCATCTCCTTTATGGCAATGCAGTAAGAGGTGTTAAATGTAATCTCTATCTCAGTTAGCTCTGCCTGTTGACCCGGCTGGGGTTGCCTCCTGTTGCCTGTCAAGTACGGCTGCCTCATAGTGATGTTTCTCCAGACCCTGCCCCGATGCACTTGTCCTGGCACTTGATGTGCTTTTGTCTTAAGTTATGTTTTAGCAACGACTCGTGTTTTAGGTTGCTGGACCAAGTAGCAAAGTAAGTCTTTCCTGCTGCTATTACTCCACACTGTAGACACAGAACATTGTGTAGCTAGTTTTGTCCCTCCTTGGCCTCCTGAATTCGCGAAGCCACCCAGCTCCTCCTCCTCTTCTTCTTCTTCTTCTTCTTCTTCTTCTTCTTCTTCTTCTTCTTCTTCTTCTTCTTCTTCTTCTTCTTCTTCTTCTTCTAACAAACGTTAGAGGTGCATACCGCCACCTACTTGATGGGGTGGAAACTGAGAACGCAGAAATAATAGGGGAAGAGGGAAGGGAGAAAAAACATACTCCTAATATTATATTATATTATATTATATTATATTATATTATATTATACTATACTATATTATATTATATTATATTATATTATATTCCAAAAGCAAAAAAGTATAGTCAGATATTCAGTCAGATTCGAATGTCTACTCAGATCTCTGCACAAGATCAGGATCCTGAGAGGGAGTAACATCTTCATTCAGTATTCCCTGCAACGTTTCGGCCGTGAAGTCCTGGAGATGATGATGTCTAGCCTTCATAATGATGTCTAGCCTTCATAGTGATGTCTAGCCTTCATAGTGATGTCTAGCCTTCATAATGATGTCTAGTCTTCATAATGATGTCTAGCCTTCATAATGATGTCTAGCCTTCATAATGATGTCTAGCCTTCATAGTGATGTCTAGCCTTCATAATGATGTCTAGTCTTCATAATGATGTCTAGCCTTCATAATTATGCCTAGCCTTCATAGTGATGTCTAGCCTTCATAATGATGTCTAGCCTTCATAATGATGTCTAGCCTTCATAGTGATGTCTAGCCTTCATAATGATGTCTAGCCTTCATAATGATGTCTAGCCTTCATAGTGATGTCTAGCCTTCATAGTGATGTCTAGCCTTCATAGTGATGTCTAGCCTTCATAGTGATGTCTAGCCTTCATAGTGATGTCTAGCCTTCATAGTGATGTCTAGCCTTCATAATGATGTCTAGCCTTCATAATGATGTCTAGCCTTCATAGTGATGTCTAGCCTTCATAATGATGTCTAGCCTTCATAATGATGTCTAGCCTTTATAGTGATGTCTAGCCTTCATAGTGATGTCTAGCCTTCATAATGATGTCTAGCCTTCATAGTGATGTCTAGCCTTCATAATGATGTCTAGCCTTCATAATGATGTCTAGCCTTCATAATGATGTCTAGCCTTCATAGTGATGTCTAGCCTTCATAATGATGTCTAGCCTTCATAATGATGTCTAGCCTTCATAATGATGTCTAGCCTTCATAATGATGTCTAGTTTCTTCTCTTTTTTATTCATTTGTCCAGTGCAATTTATCACTTGCACAATAAATGCAACAAAGTCCACCTTCTTCACTATTAGCATTTCAGGATCCCTCTGATGAACGACATTCACTACAGGCTGTGAGGCATCCACTACCATCTCATCTCCACTCGCTCCTTCAGCTATTTGTATTGCCTCCACACAGGAGGCCTGCTGGATAGCCCTGAACCTAACTACAGCGACCTCCTTCACCCTTACAGGGCACTCCGGGAACTCGGGAATGTGGTTCCCACCACAATTACAGCACCGTGCTTCCTCAGAGACTCTTCACCAATGACACATGTATCCTTCTGCAAACACTTGCTGCGTGTCAAAACTTTTTACAATTGTAACACTGGAGTGGTTTTTGTACTGGATATCTCACATACCCAAGGTTTACATGAGTCGGGAGAAACACTTCATCAAACGACAGTAAAACTGATAGGCTTTCCTCCTTTCAGTCTATCATTCGGGTCCAGTGACGTGCGTCTACCACTCCTGGCATGTTCTCCCTAAACCAACGCGATGTCCAACGAAATGCCACCGAATACAACTTTAATCAGTGCCCTACTGAAAATCCTAGCTTTCCACATCATACGTCGATAGCTTCTGCAGCCACAGAGCTTTCTCCCTTTGCTCTTTGGACACACAGGAAATCAACATCATACTCCTGGTCACTCGGACCGATTCCTCTTTTCCCAATTCGTCCTTCACCATCTTCCCGACCGCAATCGGGTCACCCTAAGAAGAACTCCTGGCTCGTGGATCCCACTCCAACCATAAACCTGCTGTTCATTTCCAACCTCTAGTCCTTCTAGCTCCATTCTTCTTCACCGTCGTCCAACTCGTTCTCACCAACAGAATGGCAAAATGTTTCCGTTTCCGCCATTGCTCTCCCACCTGGCCGATCGATGTCCTCGCCGTGATTAACTCTCCCCCAGCCACCGCTCCAGAAACATGTAGATATTTTTTCTGAGGAGGTGGATCGGTATCTCCGACAGTGTCCTCCTCATCATCATCTTTCTTCTTGATCATTTTCAGCATTCGTTTTTATTGTTAAAGAAAGCTTCAATTCCGCCGTGTTTCATTTTTTGTTATTCTTGCTAGCTAGCTTGCTAGCTAATAACATTACTTAGCTGACAGAAAGGGGAGGCACTGTTCTGAGGGAAAGTTTGCGCAAAAATGGATTGGTTGTGCCTGGCGTGTGATTGGTTTAATTAGCTACATTTAAACATTTATAGCATTATGATTGGTTATTATTTGTAAACAATCTATCAGCCTGTCTTGTTTGAGAAGTGAAGAGAACCCACTAGGCAACGACATTGTTTCCACATAATTTCAAAGAAATTACGTTGAACCAATTTGGAATATATGTCCCATATGTGCCCAGTGGGAAGAGTGTTGCAGCGAAATATTGTTACACATAGTTTTTTATTGGATTATTTTATGTGTCGCATGTGCAACCGAACTAATCGCACTTTAGAGCACTGGCTGTGGACTAACGTAGCTGGCAGGGAGAGGGAGAGAGAGAGAGAGAGCGAGAGGGGGTGCAGAGAGAGAGAGAGAAAGAGGGGGGACAGAGAGGCAGAGAGAGAGAGAGAGCGAGAGAGAGAGGAGGGGGCAGAGAAAGAGAGAGAAAGTGGTGGGGGGGGGGGGGGGGGGGGGGGGTGTACTGTCCGTTTGACTGTGCTGTGGACTAATGGAGCTGGCAGGGCGGAATCAATTACTAGCCAGGGATGATTTTCCCACAGGCTGAAGCTTGGGAACACAGGAGCGCTCCCTCCTCAGGCCAAGAGAGCTGGCACGGCCACCGCCACTGAGAAAGGATCCTGGCAGACAGACAGACAGACAGACAGACAGACAGACAGACAGACAGACAGACAGACAGACAGACAGACAGACAGACAGACAGACAGACAGACAGACAGACAGACAGACAGACAGACAGACAGACAGACAGACAGACAGACAGACAGACAGACAGACAGACAGACAGACAGACAGACAGACAGAAAGGCAAACAGACAGACAGACTGACTGACAGACAGACAGAAAGGCAAACAGACAACAGACTGACTGACTGACAGACAGACACTCAAAAAGTACAAGCTCACTGATAAACCTTTTGACTAACTGACTGACTGCTCATACTTTACGTTACTTCACTGCTACAGTACCTCATCCACTTGTTACTTCACTGCTACAGAACCTCCTCCACTTGTTACTTCACTGCTACAGAACCTCCTCCCCTTGTTACTTTACTGCTACAGAACCTCCTCCACTTGTTACTTCACTGCTACAGAACCTCCTCCACTTGTTACTTCACTGCTACAGAACCTCCTCCACTTGTTACTTCACTGCTACAGAACCTCCTCCACTTGTTACTTTACTGCTACAGAACCTCCTCCACTTGTTACTTCACTGCTACAGAACCTCCTCCACTTGTTACTTCACTGCTACAGAACCTCCTCCACTTGTTACTTCACTGCTACAGAACCTCCTCCACTTGTTACTTTACTGCTACAGAACCTCCTCCACTTGTTACTTCACTGCTACAGAACCTCCTCCACTTGTTACTTTACTGCTACAGAACCTCCTCCACTTGTTACTTCACTGCTACAGAACCTCCTCCACTTGTTACTTCACTGCTACAGAACCTCCTCCACTTGTTACTTCACTGCTACAGAACCTCCTCCACTTGTTACTTCACTGCTACAGAACCTCCTCCACTTGTTACTTCACTGCTACAGAACCTCCTCCACTTGTTACTTCACTGCTACAGTACCTCATCCACTTGTTGAAAAATACACCACGTGTTACTTTTACATTTTAACCCAGAATGCCTCTCTGCACAACCACGTGTTACTTTTACATTTTAACCCAGAATGCCTCTCTGCACAGAAATGGTACAGTATGGAGATGATACTATAACAATCACATATTCAAACATAACATTCGTACATACTCTAAACCTGTGTCAGAGAGTTTGTGATAAAGAAACAGTGTTCCCATACCAATAAAATATATAATGTACAACTCAAAATATCCTGATACACTCTGTTTAGTTATCCCCTGCATTGTTTTGGGGGGATAAACATGGAAGGCCATTGTATGAATGTATCCCCTCTTACCCCCATTGACATGTAAGTATGGTCCAGTATGGTCCAGTTTGATCCAGTTTGATCCAGTTTGATCCGGTATAATCCAGAATGGCCTAGTATGATCCTGTCACGACTTCCTCCGAAGCTGCCTCCTCTCCTTGTTCGGGCAGGCTTCGGCATTTGTTGTCACCGGCCTTCTAGCCACTGCCGCTCCTCATCTCATCATTCCATTTGTTTTGTCTTGTCTATTACACACACCTGGTTCATATCCCCTCATTAGTACATGTATAAGTGTTCCCTCTGCCCCCTTGTCCTTGTGGGTGATTGTTTATTGTGAGGATTAGCAGCTCGGTTGAGCTCAGTGTATTGTTGTATTGCCGGGGTATTGTCCCCGTGTGCCTGTTTGTTCCATCTGGTGCCATCTGCGGGAGGATGTCCGAAGGGAGCTAGCCTGCCGGGACACCATGTTGTCCTTCACGCAACTGGCCATCCGCTTGGACAACCTGCTGGCGGCCAGAGGACGTCCTGGAGGGTGTCTGCCCGTTCCAACCCCGCCTGACTTGGATCATGGGCTGATGGAGCTGGGTGGAGCCGCGATCCGAGAGAGCGGAGGACGACAGCGTCAGTGTCACTCTGGTGGCACGAAGGGACATTACACTGCACGATGTCGTCAGCGTTCTTTTGGATCTGGAGGCGGCAGGCAGGGCACTCTTGCATCACTCCAGGTATCGAACTCCCACACTCGTTCAGAGCCCTCTGCTGCGCACTGTACCCTACCCATCCACTTTCCTGATCACATTGTAGTTCCCCAGTGTAAGGCGCCAGTCGATTCAGGCGCAGCTGGGAACTTTATGGACAGGGCATTCTCACACAGTCTAGGCATTTCATTGGTTCCCCTATCCATTCCACTCCCCATCAGAGCACTTGACAGTCGACCATTAGGGTCCGGGTTTGTTAGGGAAGTTACCGCACCAGTCAGCATGGTTACCCACAAGACTCATTGCGAGCAAGTCACTTTTATTATTATTGAGTCTCCTGCTTTCCCTGTAGTACTAGGTATTCCTTGGTTAGCACTCCACAACCGCGAGAGAGTGTCAGGGTAGGTGTCTCTGTGTTTCCATTGGTGCAACCACGGTGGAAAGTCCAGACAGTACCTCCACCGTGCGCATTCCCTCCCGAATACGCATTTTTCCAAAACACAGGTGACCAAGTTACCACCTCATCGGGCGGGGGATTGCGCGTTTAACCTCCGGGTAGACGCTGTGCATCCCAGGAGTCATGTGTATCCCCTGTCACAGGCTGAAATGGAGGCTATGGAGACATACGTCACCGAGTCCCTGCGCCAGGGGTTTATGCGTCCCTCCACTTCGCCCGCCTCTTCGAGTTTCTTTTTGTGAAGAAGGAAGACGGCGGTCTGCGCCCTTGCATTGATTATCGATCACTGAACAAGGAGACGATACGATTTAGTTATCCTCTCCCCCTCATTCCTTCAGTGATCGAGTCAATGCATGGGGCGCGCTTCTTCACCAAATTGTGTGTACAACCTGGTGTGTGTTCGAGAGGGGGATGAGTGGAAGACAGCATTCAGCACAACCACGGGGCATTACGAATACCTGGTGATGCCCTACGGTTTGATGAATGCTCCATCCGTCTTCCAGTCCTTTGTGAACGAGGTGTTTCGGGACATGCTTGGTCGCGGTGTAGTGGTCTACATCGATGACATTCTGGTGTATTCTACTACGCGTGCCGAGCATGTGTCCCTGGTTCGCAAAGTGCTCGCCCGACTGTTGGAAAATGACCTTTATGCCAAGGCAGAAAAGTGTCTGTTTTTCCAGCAGGAAAAGTGTCTGTTTTTCCAGCAGTCCGTCTCCTTCCTCGGATACCGCATTACCACCTCAGGTGTGGAGATGGAAGGAGATCACATTTCAGCCGTGCGTAATTGGCCGACTCCAACCACGGTTAAGGAGGTGCAGCGCTTTATTGGCTTTGCCAACTACTATCGGAGGTATATCCGGGGCTATGGGAAGGTCGCAGCACCCATTACATCTCTGTTGAAGGGTGGGCCGTCCCGGCTCTGCTGGTCTGCTGAGGTTGACAGGTCCTTCAGTAACCTGAGGGGTCTGTTCACCTCAGCCCCGGTACTGGCCCACCACGATCGATCAGTACCATTCGTAGTGGAGGTGGATGCGTCCACCTCCACTGATCCAGTGTGGTCTGAGTGAGCCCTGAGCTGTCCCTCCCCAGGCAGGGGGACAAAGTGCTGGGGGGCCACAAGGGGTCTTTCACAACCAGTTTAAAGAGGCTCCTGAGATGACCAACGGGTCGGCACACTTTAGTGTGGGTGTTTTGACAGGGGTGTGATCAAATCAAATCACATCAAATTGTATTTGTCACATGTGCCGAATACAACAGGTGTAGACCTTACAGTGAAATGCTTACTTACAAGCCCTTAACCAACAATGCAGTTTAAATAATTAAAGAGCAGCAGTAAAATAACAGTAGCGAGGGCATTGGGGGTACCGGTACAGAGTCAATGTGCGGGGGCACAGGTTAGTCGAGATAATTGAGGTAATATGTACATGTGGGTAGAGTTAAAGTGACTATGCATAGATAATAAACAGAGAGTAGCAACAGCGTAAAAGAGGAGGTGGGGGGGGGGGGGGGGGGCAATGCAAATAGTCTGGGTAGCCATTTGATTAGCTGTTCAGGAGTCTTATGGCATGGGGGCAGAAGCTTTTAAGAAGCCTCTTGGACCTAGACTTGGCGCTCCAGTACCTCTTGCCGTGCGGTAGCAGAGATAACAGTCTATGACTAGGGTGGCTGGAATCTTTGACAATTTTTAGGGCCTTTCTCTGACACCGCCTGGTGTAGAGGTCCTGGATGGCAGGAAGCTTGGCCCCAGTGATGTACTGGGCCATACGCACTACCCTCTGTAGTGCCTATGTGGTCGGAGACCGAGCAGTTGCCATACCAGGCAGTGATGCAACCAGTCAGGGATGCTCTCGATGGTGCAGCTGTATAACTTTTGAGGATCTGAGGACCCATGCCAAATCTTTTCAGTCTCCTGAGGGGGAAGAGGTGTTGTCATGCCCTCTTCATGACTGTGTTGATGTGTTTGGACCATGATAGTTTGTTGGTGATGTGGACACCAAGGAATTTGAAGCTCTCAACATGCTCCACTACAGCCCCGTTGATGAGAATGGGGGCGTGCTCGGTCCTCTTCTTTTTCCTGTAGTCCACGATCATCTCCTTTGTCTTGATCACGTTGAGGGAGAGGTTGTTATCCTGGCACCACACGGCCAGGTCTCTGACCTCCTCCCTATAGGCTGTCTCATCGTTGTCGGTGATCAAGCCTACCACTTATTCCAGTCTGTGCTAGCAAAACAGTCCTGTAGCTTAGCATCTGCGTCATCTGACCACTTCTTTATTGACCGAGTCACTGGTGCTTCCTGCTTTAGTTTTTGCTTGTGTCGTAATGAAGTGTGTGTGTGTGTGTGTGTTTACACACGTCCCTGTGCGCCCTGTATGTGTGTGTAAGTGACAGGAGTGTGTGTTGTGACAGGAGTGTGTGATCATGTATCACAATCCGGTGGGAGGAGAAGGAGCGGAGATTTCTGTTGTCACAACACGGAGAGCATGTATGACACACACACACACTCCCAGTGACCAGATTCCCTGGGGAATAGTTGTCTCAAGACCTCCTGACCCCTGTGGTTCCCTGTACACAAACACAGACACACATGAACACAAACAAACATAAATGATCCGGAGCTACTAAACGAATGGCAGTTATCCACAACAAGAGGTTTTACATCAGCATGTAGTAAATATAGTGAGTCTTTGTCCTTTATTAAGATGCACTATCTCTCTATACACAGACTGGAGTTCAGCCCAGTGTGTGTGTGTGTGTGTGTGTGTGTGTGTGTGTGTGTGTGTGTGTGTGTGTGTGTGTGTGTGTGTGTGTGTATACTGTGCGTTTTCAATTTGAGTAATGTTTATGTTTATACGTAGCTGTGTGTGTGTGTGTGTGTGTGTGTGTGTGTGAGTGAGTCAATTCCAGGCTGTTGTCAGGGAGACCTGGTCACGGGGTGAACTCTAGGTCTGTATGTCTGCTGCCGGCCAAGGCACGCACACACACGCACACACTGGCCGTCCCACGTGTGTGTACGTGTGAAGGAATGGCAGCTGGAATTCCCCCACACTGCAGGAGCAGACAGGGAAGAGATTATGGGAATTTGGAGATCTAGGAAGAGAGTGTTTTAACCCCCCCTCCCTCCCTAAAATAAATCTCCACAAACACTAACACATGACTTGGGGTGGGTAAATATGAATTGGGGGGATGAGGATTCTTTATTACTCAACCCCTTTAACACTGTCCTGAGTCTTACTCTAGAGAGGAGGGGAGGACATTGTTGAGAACAAAGGGAGGAGGGGGAGATCATGAGAGAGACTGTGTTTTAGGGAGGTAGAGAGGGAAGGAGGGATGAGTGTGTGTTTGGTGGGGAGGGAGGGAGGGAGGGAGGGAAGGACTGTGTGTGTGTTGGGTGGGGAGGAAGGGAGGGAGGGAGGTAGGTAGGGTGTGTTGGGTGGGGAGGTACACCGTGTTCTCATGTGTGTTTAGGAGAGAACATGAAGAGTGTTTTAACGTGAGGTAACATTTGCCAAAGAGAGTTAGCTGTAGGATGACACAGCCCACAGACACTGATACAAGGTCCATTTTGCTTTAAACTTCAGATTTTGGAGCTGATCCCAGATCTGTGCCTCTCTGTGCAACTTTTACTGCTGCTCGGCCAGGCCAGAGTGGTGGAGTGGAGGACTGTACCCAGACCAGTAGATTGATATTAGTCCGGGACAAGGGACCAGGGGTTCCAGTGTGACTGTTGTGACAATGGTCAAATAGGATTTGGGGAGAGTAAGTACTGATCCTGGATCTGTGCCTCTCTGCAACTTCTACCACATCAGTCAGCCCAGTAGATTGGTATTAGCCAGGATGCTAGGTTGTGGGGTAGTGTGACTTTGTGAGCCAGCCTCAGGAAGTGCTGCTGTGCTGGGATAACACTGGTCTGAATGGAGGACCAGAGACCCAGGGGGGCTGGAGGGTTGAGGCTGGCAACAGGCTCTCCCCCCACCACCACACCCTGGTCTGGTCCTGGGGAGCGTTGTGAAGCACAAGGCTGGACCAAGGCCCCTTGTATGGGTCCAACGGCCACACACCCAATCAGACAGACATCTAAGCTGTCTGATTGGGTGTGTGGTCACTGTGATATGGTGCTGCCCCCAGGCCGGTCACTGTGAGAACGTTTGAGAACAGAACAGGCCCCAGAGGTTCTAGCTCAGGGTGTAGTAACACTAGTGCTATATTATGATGGTGTAAATAAGGGTTCAGTTCTTGGACAGAAAAAGCATCTGATAATACCTGTTTATACTGTCTGGCACGTACAGTACTTCACTTTGTTGATCCATTTCCACTTTAATAAGCGATTCTGTATTAAGCAACAAACACTTAACAGAGTAGAAACCAAAACCATGAGGGTTTTACAAGATAACTGGGATAGTTGCCTGAAGAGGAAGAGGTAGCAGCTTGTTTGACTCCTGCTCCCACAGTGTGTTGTATTTTATAATAATGACCCAGGCAGGGGGGATCTACTTCAACAACAAGCCTGAGAAGAGAGAGACAGAGACAGAGACAGAGACAGAGACAGAGACAGAGACAGAGAGAGAGAGAGAGAGAGAGAGAGAGAGAGAGAGAGAGAGAGAGAGAGAGAGAGAGAGAGAGAGAGAGAGAGAGAGAGAGAGAGAGAGAGAGAGAGAGAGAGAGAGAGAGAGAGAGAGAGTTGAGTTAATACACTTATGGCTTCCTGGTAACCAGCTTCCTGGTATACAGCTCAGTCTACTGGGGTTTTCTTACACAAACACACACACACACACACACACACACAGGCAGGATAGCACACACGTGCACAGGCAGGATAGCACACACACACACACACACCTCCTTATATACTGTGAGGGAAAAAAGTATTTGATCCCCTGCTGATTTTGTACGTTTGCCCACTGACAAAGAAACGATCTGTCTATAATTTTAATGGTAGGTTTATTTGAACAGTGAGAGACAGAATAACAACAACAAAATCCAGAAAAACGCATGTCAAAAATGTTATAAATGGATTTGCATTTTAATGAGGGAAATAAGTATTTGACCCCCTCTTAATCAGAAAGATTTCTGGCTCCCAGGTGTCTTTTATACAGGTAACGAGCTGAGATTAGGAGCACACTCTTAAAGGGAGTGCTCCTAATCTCAGCTTGTTACCTGTATAAAAGACACCTGTCCACAGAAGCAATCAATCAATCAGATTCCAAACTCTCCATCATGGACAAGACCAAAGAGCTCTCCAAGGATGTCAGGGACAAGATTGCAGACCTACACAAGGATGGAATGGGCTACAAGACCATCGCCAAGCAGCTTGGTGAGAAGGTGACAACAGTTGGTGCGATTATTCGCAAATGGAAGAAACACAAAATAACTGTCAATCTCCCTCGGCCTGGGGCTCCATGCAAGATCTCACCTCGAGTGTTGCAATGATCATGAGAATGGTGAGGAATCAGCCCAGAACTACATGGGAGGATCTTGTCAATGATCTCAAGGCAGCTGGGACCATAGTCACCAAGAAAACAATTGGTAACACACTACGCCGTGAAGGACTGAAATCCTGCAGCGCCCGCAAGGTCCCCCTGCTCAAGAAAGCACATATACATGCCCGTCTGAAGTTTGCCAATGAACATCTGAATGATTCAGAGGAGAACTGGGTGAAAGTGTTGTGGTCAGATGAGACCAAAATCGAGCTCTTTGCCATCAACTCAACTCGCCGTGTTTGGAGGAGGAGGAATGCTGCCTATGACCCCAAGAACACCATCCCCACCGTCAAACATGGAGGTGGAAACATTATGCTTTGGCTGTGTTTCTCTTTTAAGGGGACCTGACAACTTCACTGCATCAAAGGGACGATGGACGGGGCCATGTACCGTTAAATCTTGGGTGAGAACCTCCTTCCCTCAGCCAGGGCATTGAAAATGGGTCGTGGATGGGTATTCCAGCATGACAATGACCCAAAACACACGGCCAAGGCAACAAAGGAGTGGCTCAAGAAGAAGCACATTAAGGTCCTGGAGTGGCCTAGCCAGTCTCCAGACCTTAATCCCATAGAAAATCTGTGGAGGGAGCTGAAGGTTCAAGTTGCCAAACGTCAGCCTCGAAACCTTAATGACTTGGAGAAGATCTGCAAAGAGGAGTGGGACAAAATCCCTCCTGAGATGTGTGCAAACCTGGTGACCAACTACAAGAAACGTCTGACCTCTGTGATTGCCAACAAGGGTTTTGCCACCAAGTACTAAGTCATGTTTTGCAGAGGGGTCAAATACTTATTTCCCTCATTAAAATGCAAATCAATTCATAACATTTTAGACATGCGTTTTTTCAGGATTTTTTTGTTGTTATTCTGTCTCTCACTGTTCAAATAAACCTACCATAAAAATTATAGACTGATCATTTCTTTGTCAGTGGGCAAACGTACAAAATCAGCAGGGGATCAAATACTTTTTTCCCTCACTGTATCTCTCTCTGGTTTATTTATTTTTTACAAACACACATACACAGACACACTCGCAGCATAGCTCTCCCACACTTCACATCTGTTTTGATTTATTTTTCGTCTAACCCACCCCCCCCCCCCCCCCCCCCAACTCCTCTCTCCCTCTCTCTCCCCCTACCTCCTTACCTCCCCTCCCTCATCGTCATTCTTCCCCCTCACTACAGCCAGTTGTCTGAATGGCAGGTATATGGTGACAGGATGCAGCAGGTATATGGTGACAGGATGCAGCAGGTATATGGTGACAGGATGCAGCAGGTATATGGTGACAGGATGCAGCAGGTATATGGTGACAGGATGCAGCAGGTATATGGTGACAGGATGCAGCAGGTATATGGTGACAGGATGCAGCAGGTATATGGTGACAGGATGCAGCAGGTATATGGTAACAGGATGCAGCAGGTATATGGTGACAGGATGCAGCAGGTATATGGTGACAGGATGCAGCAGGGCATGTGAGCGCGGCTGCTGCAGCCGGCTCCCAGCGTTGACACAGTAAACCGATCCGGGGGGCGTACTGTGGGACTGACAGGGGAAATGTCTGACACTCACACACACACACACACACACACACACACACTCCGGCGGGAGGGAGAGTGCTGGTGAAGCGCCGCTCACACAGAGATTAAGTTACAGCTGAATTAGATCTGAGCTGTGGGAACCAGCACTTTCTCCCAACCACACACACCCACACACACCCACACACACACCCACACACACCCACCCACACACACACAAGCGCTTGCTTACATATACACATGCTCGCACACACGCGCAAGAACAGACGCACATAGACAAGTTCTTCAACAGATGCACACAGCCGTGCACACACACACACATGCATTCACACACCTACACACACCTACACACACATGCTCACATTATACACTAGTAGAGCCAAGCGTGTAGAGACACATAGCAACACACGCACACACACATACACACACACACACACACACACACACACAGGCTTTTCCTGAAGTTTCTGAATGTATGTGTGTGTGGGAGATGTTAGCGGAAGACAGCTCCCTGGCACTGGCTGGCATAGCTACTGGGCACAACAGGAGAGGGGTGAGATGTGGAGGGGTGGGGGGGAGTCATGAAGAGTATGTGTTGTGTTGGGGGTTGGTTGTCTGGTGGGCTGCAACCTCTTGACTTTAAGAGAAAAGAAGAGCTGAAAGAAACCAACAAAACAGGGAGGACAACTTAATCGCCCTCAGTTGTCTCATGCTAATGCCCTCTCTGTTCTGTATGTGTCTGCTCTGAGGAGCACTGAGCCCAGGACTCAGGACCCTTTGCCAGGTTTACAGCCCAACAGCCCACCAGTCAGTGAGTGACTCCCCCAGCCTGCCCCACTCCAGCCTGATCCAGCCCAGCCTCCTCCCCAGCCGAGCCTCCCCCAGCCCAGCCTTCTCCAGCCCAGCCTCCTTCAGCCCAGACTTCTCCAGCCCAGCCTCCCCCAGCCCAGCCTTCTCAAGCCCAGCCTCCCCCAGCCCAGCCTTCTCAAGCCCAGCCTCCCCAGCCCAGCCTTCTCCAGCTCAGCCTCCTCCAGCCCAGCCTCCCCCAGCCCAGCCTTCTCTATCCCAGCCTCCTCCCCCAGCCCAGCCTCCTCCCCAGCCCAGCCTCCTCCGCAGCCCAGCCTCCTCCCCAGCTCAGCCTGGTCCAGCTCAGCCTCCTCCCCAGCTCAGCCTCCTCCACAGCTCAGCCTCCTTCCCAGCTCAGCCTGCTCCAAGCCGGATGGACCCAGCCCAACAAAACCCCTGTTTCATTACATCAACCGTCGTTTCCAATGGACCACTGCTCCACTAATGGACGGAGCGTTCCCACCATTTGGAAAGATAGATCCTTTTCACCTTTCTTTCTTTCTTTCTTTCTTTCTTTCTTTCTTTCTTTCTTTCTTTCTTTCTTTCTTTCTTTCTTTCTTTCTTTCTTTCTTTCTTTCTTTCTTTCTTTCTTTCTTTCTTTCTTTCCTTATTAATGTCTCTCTCGTTCTCTGGCAGCATTCAATATTTGTCATCCCCTGCCTAGTTTAAGAAAATAATTAAAATGTCAGTGTCATTTCCAGACTGTGTCTCTATTCAGGATCTTCTCTCAATGGGTGGTGAAGGAGCTGCAGCTGTGACCACATGATTACCTGAGTCCCTTTAATGTAGACACCACAGTTTAGATTGAAATACGAGGGCCAGGCTGAAGGCCATTAGACAATGTGTTGAGGAGGGGAGAGAGGAGAGAAAACAAACTTTCACCATGCTCCGAGGATCCAGTTTCAGCTATTAAAGGGCGGGCAGACACACACAGGAGCGGCCACAGCCACATACTGGCCCATTCTTTAGTGTGTGTGAGAATGGCGGGGGAGTCCGTTCAGGCTCCTTTGTGTGGGTGTCTGTCAGCGGTGTTGTCTAAGGCAGGCCCCATTGTGGCCCACCACTGTTCCTTATTGACACAGGACCCTCTCTCTGCATGTTCCCAGGCTCCAACCCACCGTCCTGGCTGTGTGCGCATGTGGACGTTGAATGGACGACGGACATGGATGGAGACGCGCGCACACACACACACACACACACACACACACACACACACACACACACACACACATAAACAAACACCCATACTTACAAAAGCAGCATAGACATGTATTCATGTAAAGTAACTTACAATAGACCTAATTGTCAAACGCAGCAACAGGTTATTGCTGAGTCCATTGCAGGGGTTCACTATACTATGTAACCACCAAACTACCTTTGAATGTTGTGTAACACCAACAGCTATCTGAGGATACAGGATATAAACTGTCTTTCACGTCATGCTGACCTATATCTGTGAGACTGCTATCTGAGGATACAAACTGTCTTTCACGTCATGCTGACCTATATCTGTGAGACTGCTATCTGAGGATACAAACTGTCTTTCACGTCATGCTGACCTATATCTGTGAGACTGCTATCTGAGGATACAAACTGTCTTTCACGTCATGCTGACCTATATCTGTGAGACTGCTATCTGAAGATACAGGATATAAACTCCCTTTCACGTCATGCTGGCCTGTACCTGTGTCTGTGAGTGGTAGCGGTGCTGAGTTGATGGAGTCAGAGATATGTTGACTTACTGTAGCCAAGGCGCTGTAGCTAGCACAATCTCCTTGCTGTAGGTCCATGGCTGTAAGACAGGATGAGGTGAAGTGCTCCCACCTTGTGACGGGAATAAGAATCTCATCACTGAATGTTTTATAGCCCAACCCAACCACTAGATGGCAGCATTGATTCGTATTAGATGACAGGGCCGTACCCTTATTATAGGTTAGTGGGCTGTACCTTTATTTACACTGACTGTACAAAACAGTTGCACCCCCCCTTTGCCCTCAGAACAGCCTCAATTTGTCGGGGTGTGGACTCTACAAGGTGTTGAAATCGTTCCACAGGGATGCTGGCCAATGTTGACTTCAATGCTTTCCCACAGTTGTGTCAACTTGGCTGGATGTCCTTTGTGTGGTGGACCATTCTTGATACACACGGGAAACTGTTGAGCGTGAATAACCCAGCTGCCTTGCAGTTCTTGACACACACAAACCAGTGAGCCTGGCATCTACTACCATACCCCGTTCAAAGGCACTTAAATATTGTCTTGCCCATTCATCTACTGAATGGCACACACACAATCCATGTCTCAATTGTCTCAAGGCTTAAAAATCCTTATTTAACCTGTCTCCTCCCCTTTATCTACACTGATTGAAGTGGATTTAACAAGTGACATAAATAAGGGATCATAGCTTTCAACTGGATTCACCTGGTCAGTCTAGTGTCTAGTGTTTTGTACACTCGGGGTATAGGTCGATTGGCTGTACAAAAAAGACAGTGATCTCTAATGATGCAGCATCTCTAAGTGTATTAGGTTAGACTGTCTATGATAAACTTCTCTTTAGTTTATATGTATACTGAACAAAAATATAAACACAACATTCAACAATTTCTAAGATTTTACTGAGTTACAGTTCATATAAGGAAATCAGTCAAATTTAAATAAATTCGTTAGGCCCTAATCTATGAATTTCACATGAATGGGAATACAGATAAGCATCTGTTGTTCACAGATACCTTAAAAAAAAAGTAGGAGTGTGGATCAGAAAACCAGTCAGTATCTGGTGTGATCTCCATTTGCCTCATGCAGCGCGACACATATCCTTCGCATCAGGCTGTTGATTGTGGCCTGTGGAATGTTGTCCCACTCCTCTTTAATGGCTGTGTGAAGTTTCTGGATATAGTCGGGAACTGGAACACGCTGTTGTACATGTCGATCCAGAGCATCCCAAACATGCTCAATGCGTGACATGTCTGGTGAGTATGCAGACCATGGAAGAACTGGTACATTTTCAGCTTCCAGGAATTGTGTACAGATCCTTGCGACATGGGGCCGTGCATTATCATGCTGAAACATGAGGTGATGGCGGCAGATGAATGGCACGACAATGGGCCTAAGGATCTCGTCTCGGTATCTCTGTGAATTCAAATTGCCATAGATAGAATGCAGTTGTGTTCATTGTCCGTAGCTTATGCCTGCCCATACCATAACCCCACCATGGGGCACTCTGTTCACAACATTGACATCAGCAAACTGCTCGCCCACACGACGCCATACACGTGGTCTGCAGTTGTGAGGCCGGTTGGACGTACTGCCAAATTCTCTTAAACAACATTGGAGGTGGCTTATGGTAGAGAAATGAACATTCAATTCTCTGGCAACAGCTTTGGTGGACATTCCTGCAGTCAGCATGCCAATTGCACGCTCCCTCAAAACTTTAGCCATCTGTGGCATTGTGTTGTGTGACAAAACTGCACATTTTAGAGTGGCCTTTTATTGTCCCCAGCACAAGGTGCACATGTGTAACGATCATGCTGTTTAATCAGCTTCTTGATATGCCATACCTGTCAGGTGGATGGATTATCTTGGCAAAGGAGAAATGCTCACTAACAGGGATGTAAATACATTTGTGCACCAAATTTGAGAGAAATCAGCTTTTTGTGCGTACGGAAAATGTCCCCATGTAAAGACATAGTTAAGAGGGACTACGTAATCAGAAAGGGGTGAAGAATAGAAAGTGAAGTGATTAAAAAACATCTGAAATAAATAAACCAAAGATCAAGTGCAATATCAACGTTTTATTTTGAATATGTATTATAGAGGAACAGTAGTACAATTGAAACAGAAAAAAAGAGAATGTATTCATTTTTGAAAACCTTGAAAAAAAAAAAATGAAAAAAATAGTAACCTGACTTGTTTTGTGTTTAGGGTTGAGCCCAGGAAAGGCCCGTTGGTTTTGCATCGCTGTAGTTTGAAAAGAGAGTTGAAAAATACACCTTTTAAAACATCTTTAAAAAAATACAGCCGGAAAAAAACCCATGTTTCTGTATCTGTAGTAGTGTTTTACTTGTTTTGTCCATTTCAGTACAGCATAATAAAATCTAAAACACTACGTCACCTTGAGATCATCCATTGTACAGTAAAAGAGAAACAGGGTGGTTTGATGGAAAAGCACAGGTGTGAACAGTTACGAGTGGAAGGTTAGGGACGTGTTCATTAGGGCACACCGTATTGGACAAGCCTTCTGAAGGCAACGCAGTAGGACAAGACACAACACCAGGCCAAGGTTTTAAACAAGCTAACTGCAGCTGAGTGTGTTCCATTAAGTAAAATCAAGTAGTTAAATATTTATTTTTCCATTAATATAGAATCCCTCCCAGTTATTTGAAGGTAAATCATATTTTACGAACATGGATGAGGATCTTTCTATAGGAGCTTTCTTTAAAAAATACATTTGCATTTGGAGTACAGGGAGAGTACAGGGAGATCAAACATTTCTGTATAATTATAGCACTTCAATATATCCACTGCATATGGACAAACTGCTGTTCCTAGGTTTTAACCTGCAAACAATCCATATTTATTTCAATTAAATAAAAAAGGAAAAGAAAATACATCATAAAGGACAAATAAAACTATATATAGTTGAAGTGGGAAGTTTACATACACTTAGGTAATTAAAACTCGTTTTTCAACCACTCCACACATTTCTTGTTAACAAACTATAGTTTTCGGTTAGGACATCTACTTTGTGCATGACACAAGTAATTTTTCCAACAATTGTTGACAGATTATTTCACTGTATCACAATTCCAGTGGGTCAGAAGTTTACATACACTAAGTTGACTGTGCCTTTAAACAGCTTGAAAAATTCCAGAAAATGATGTCATGGCTTTAGAAGCTTCTGATAGGCTAATTGACATCATTTGAGTCAATTGGAGGTGTACCTGTGGATGTATTTCAAGGCCTACCTTCAAACTCAGTGCCTCTTTGCTTGACATCATGGGAAAATCAAAAGAAATCAGCCAAGACCTCAGACATTTTTTTTTGTAGACCTCAACAAGTCTGGTTCATCCTTGGGAGGGACTGGTGCACTTCATAAAATAGATGGCATCATGAGGAAGGAAAATGATGTGGATATATTGAAGCAACATCTCAAAACATCAGTCAGGAAGTTAAAGCTTGGTCGCAAATGGGTCTTCCAAATGGACAATGACCCCAAGCATACTTCCAAAGTTGTGGCAAAATGGCTTAAGGACAACAAAGTCAAGGTATTGGAGTGGCCATCACAAAGCCCTGACCTCAATCCTATAGAACATTTGTGGGCAGAACTGAAAAAGTGTGTGCGAGTAAGGAGGCCTACAAACCTGACTCAGTTACACCAGCTCTGTCATGAGGAATGGGCCAAAATTCACCCAACTTATTGTGGGAAGCTTGTGGAAGGCTACCCGAAACGTTTGACCCAAGTTAAACAATTTAAAGGCAATGCTACCAAATACTAATTGAGTGTATGTAAACTTCTGACCCACTGGGAATGTGATGAAAGAAATAAAAGCTGAAATAAATAATTCTCTCTACTATTATTCTGACATTTCACATTCTTAAAATAAAGTGTTGATCCTAACTGACCTTAGACAGGGAATTATTACTAGGATTAAATGTCAGGAATTGTGAAAAACTGAGTTTAAATGTATTTGGCTAAGGTGTATGTAAACTTCCAACTTCAACTGTATGCATTTAGGGTAAAGTGAAAGTTGTATCTTTTTTTTTCTTTTTTTTTCTGACAATTACATACACAAGCAAGGCTCTGCATACTGTAGAGATTACCTGGCTATCTCAACAATAATTAATAAACAATTTGGTAGGACAAATAGATAGAAATTAACAGTCTTGATTGCATTTCGGAGCCAATATAATAATATCAAATAACAAAACATCTAAGAAAAGGTTCTGCATGGAAGAGAAAAAACTGTTTTCATATAGTTCCATTCAGACCCACTTTGGGGAAGCAAGAAAAGACATTGAAAACAAAATGATTTTCATGAATGCAAAAAAGTAGTAAGTGCATGTCTATTACGCATCATAGATCTTCACTTTATACCGAACTAAGTGTTTTCCTACCTGGCAGACAAAATAAAAATACTTATATCAAATTAAATAAAAACTGATTGTAAAAACTTTAACTTTTCAAAATGGAGTTTCTCTTTCAGACTTCATACGTCACATATAATGATCTATCTGCACTCTTCAAATACTACCTTACA
Source organism: Coregonus lavaretus (assembly GCF_964263955.1). Lineage (NCBI taxonomy): Eukaryota > Metazoa > Chordata > Actinopteri > Salmoniformes > Salmonidae > Coregonus > Coregonus lavaretus. The sequence goes on along the minus strand of NW_028165202.1, from coordinate 62,391 downwards.
CCCAACGTTCAAGTGATTCAAAGTATATAGCTATATATACACACACTGTATATATATATATATAGATAGAGAGAGAGAGAGCTATAATATATATAGAGCTATACTATATCAGTACCCAATATAAACCACATATATATAAAAGGTATATTTTTAACTTAGGTCCCTACATCATGTTTACAAGTACTGCCGGTAGTTCTACAAAATGGTATGTGAGCGTGTGTGTGCATTAAATACAAAAAGACAATGGCAAAGCATACCTGATAGGCGCCGTAGCACAACAGTGTTATATAGATAGCTGATTAATATTCTATAACTGAGTCATTTCAAGCTTTATGATTATAAACATCATATACAGCTGTAGGTCCAGTATTTCGCGACATAAACATTACAGCACCAAACGTTTCCGTCATTTGGCAAAATTCAAGCTTTAAGTGAATGTCAAAATGCTTTATAAAGTGTTACTGTGTGTGGTGCTGTGATTTGTATAAAGCTAGCAAATAACATTTCCCCTCATACTTTCGCTTCCTTTTTTTCTCTCAGTAGTAATTTTGTTTCCTGATAAATCTTGGTGTGCTTTCTGCTTGGCACAATAGCACAGCCCACTTAACTTAAACTCATAAATATGGCTGTGATAAATTAGTCACAAAACAGAATTTTTGGTTCCAAGATTTGTGCAGGGAAAAGATAGACTAGTAATAGGATAAAATCATAATGTTCAGGGCATCTAAACATCAAATCTTCCTGTCGGCAAATAATGCCCTTTCTTTGACGTCTTTCCTTCTAAAAACATGCACCAAGCAATATACTTACAGATTTGACAGAAAGTACAGTCAAAAATTTAAACTGAACTTCTTTGATAGCAGTTTACAACAAAACAGAAAAAAAATTATATCATTGAATAAGACCATAATAACTTTTCATAAATTAAATAATATTTCTTAAGATGATTGGCCTATTGCAACTAAAATCGCTGTACACCCCCAACTCCCCAAAAATAAAATCACCATAAACCTGATTTCAATATTTCATTTTTATCTCTTTCTCTAGTGAGCACTAGGCTCAGAGTCTGACACATAGAATATCTGTACATCTTGGAGTCCTGCTCTACCAAAGCTTCTCTCTTTGTCTCATACACTAAAACCGTGTAAGTAACCTCGAGGTTTGATAGCACTTTGGAGTTGTTGATTGTTTACCAGCTTTATTTTATTTTTTTAAATCGTGAACTATTTTTAGTTTGTTTCTATCTGAGCTAGTCGCTAGTCGTCCTCTGGGGCGGCACCAGTGTCGCCCTCCTCCAAGTTGGTTTGGTCGTTGTCGTTAGGCTCCTCCCCCTCGTCAGGCTCCTCCCCCTCGAAGTCGTCGTCTTCGCGAACGAACCCCTCCAGGGTCTCCAGGCCCTCCTGCGTGGCCTGGTGGGAGTCGGCACAGTCCACACACACGCCGTAGCGCCGTGAGCCGTGCCGTATCCCCACGCTGGCCGCCAGCATGAAGATCTTTTTGCACACCATGCACTTGTACTTTTTGTCCTTCTTGTGCACCTGTAGGGATGGGGGGGGGTGGGAGACAAGGGTTAATGCTGCGTTCATGTGCTGTCAGAATAATTAGAAACTTGGAAATGAGAAACTCCAGGAAAGATCTTGGAATCATCATAAATACGAAAGTTGAAAACCATAAGTTAAGGCTGAAATATGAATGTGAAACTGACACTCCCCCAATCCAGCTAAAGTCATGGGAGAGACTTCTACATAGAGGAAGGGTGGCGACAGTTACAGAGGAAGGGTGGGGGAGGGAGAGAGAGAGAGAGAGAGGAGTTACTATCTACTTCACTTGCTTTGGCAATGTTAACACACGTTTCCCATGCCAATAAAGCCCTTGAATTGAAATGAGAGAGAGAGAGAGAGAGAAAGAGAGAGAAAGAGAGAGAAAGAGAGAGAAAGAGAGAGAAAGAGAGAGAAAGAGAGAGAAAGAGAGAGAAAGAGAGAGAGAGAGAGAGAGAGAGAGAGAGAGAGAGAGAGACAGAGACAGAGACAGAGACAGAGACAGAGACAGAGACAGAGACAGAGAGAGAGAGAGAGAGAGAGAGAGAGAGAGAGAGAGAGAGAGAGAGAGAGAGAGAGGACAGTGATGGAGTGGGAGTCCATGTCAATGCTGAAATCATATCAGAAGATACTTTTGAGTAAAAAAATAAATGTAAACATTTTGATTTGAGTGTAATACCCCTTTAATTGCGAATTTTGCGACAGAGGATTGTGCTGGTCTAGTGATGCTTTTGCTGCTACATATGTCATGACAGACAAACAAAAGCCCACCCGATTGATGCAAACAATCATGATTGCGCCGGGTATGCTTACTTTGCAGTTAACATTTAATTGAGAAGGTTTTTGGGGAAAGTCTCCACAAGACTGTTATCATGATCCCTAACTGGATACACAAAGTGAATGATAGACAGACAAGCGCGCACGTCACAGACAGACGGGCGATATTGCTGAAAATGTATTGGCAGATATTGTGGTACATTTGGCTTTTTAAGCCAATAGTGGCTAACTAGGGGTGGGATTATGTCAATGTGGATTTGATTGGATAGTAGCCGGGAGCTTGATGTGTCTGATACTTGTGAGAGTTGTTTATGACAGTTTGCTGTGAAACACGTGAAAAATACATGTACTTTCAGAATTGATTGGTGAGCTACTCATAGGTGGGCTGGTAGCCACTGTTAGCTCTCTATTGACCTGTTGGATACTCCTGGTGTAGAGGGACATTACACCAGAGGGACACTACACCAGAGGGACACTACACCAGAGGGACACTACACCAGAGGGACACCACCACACCTCACCCCAACCCCCTCTTTTACGCTGCTGCTACTCTGTTCATTATTTATGCATAGTCACTTTAACTCTACCCACATGAACATATGACCTCAATGACCTCGACTAACCGGTGCCCCCCCCACATTGACTCTGTACCGGTACCCCCTGTATATAGCCTCCCTACTGTTATTTGATTTTACTGCCGCTCTTTAATTATTTGCTATTTTCTACTTATCTATATCTTATTTTTTACTTAACACTTATTTTCTTTTTAAACTGCATTGTTGGTTAAGGGCTTGTAAGTAAGCATTTCACTGTAAGGTCTACACATGTTGTATTTGGCGCATGTGGCAAATAACATTTGATTTGATATGGTGATATGGGTGTCGGGTCTGACCAGGAAATGAACAGTTAGGGTAGGGTCTAACCAGGGAATGAACAGTTAGGGTAGGGTGTGGGGTCTAACCAGGGAATGAACAGTTAGGGTAGGGTGTAGGGTCTAACCAGGGAATGTCTCTTGACGTGCTCTCTGCGGGTGAACAGCTTGCCACAGATGTCGCAGCTGAAGGAGCGGACACCGGAGTGGATGATGAGATGCCTCTTTAGTGTTCTCCGGTGCTTAGCGATGTAGTTACAGTGGGGACACTTCAGCTTATTCAGGGCTATGTCGGACGACTCGCCTGAGAGAAAAACACAGGTTATCAGGCAGGAGGTTGCTTTCTAATCAGTTGACACAGACAATGAAGAGTGGAATTGGGGGCAGTCATTTGTAGAGCCACTCCAGTCTCTGGCGGTGGAGCCCCTTGGTTCTTCCCTTCCCAATAAAAGAGAGGAGGTGTTGGGTGTGGTGGTGGGATGAGGGGTTGTGTGTGTGGTTGAATCCTCAGTGAGAGGATATCATGTTTACTATGGTGTTTATGGGATGGAAAAACACTCACTCAGAAACCGTTAAATACTCAACTGCGTCAGTTGTCATGGCAACGCTAATGTCTAGGGTAATAAGTACAATTTGATTTCTCTACCGAAATCTTGTTTTACCATTAGCCCACTGACATAAAACATTCCACATGTGTAGTTAGGAAAGAATATCAACAAAAAAAATGCTGTGCCTCAGCTGCTATTAACATTTCACAAGATGTCAACACACCAGGTTAAAGTGTTCAAATAGTACAGCCTCGATAAGCAATTTACACAATTGTGAAGAAAGATGTTTGACAAATCTAGTATGTGAGAAATGTGTAGTGACGTCATACCACCCTCCTAACATCTAAACCACCTAAGGGACAACTGTAGATGTGACTCTAGTTAAACTATTGATTTGGCTGGCTAGGCTCACGTCACAGACAGCTGAATGATAGGGTCCTGCCTTTGTCTTTGTTTGAGCCAAGACGCTCTAAACAAAAGCGTTGTCAAGCAGGCCAGGTCGCCAGGGGGCTGAGGAAAAGCAGGTCACCTGTGCTGTGCTCAACTAGCTACAGTGCTATTCACAACACCATCTTGGGGGATATTTACATTTTAGTCAGTTAGCTCCTATCCAGAGCAACCTACAATACTGTAAGTATTCCGATCATTGATCATCACCATCATATTAACCAGCCACCAAATTAGGTTCACGACATAAGGTTTGAAAACAAATCTGTCATAAGTATGTGTTTAGTAATATCGAATCAGTATATATATATATATATATATATATATATATATATACATACACACACACACACACACACACACACACACACACACACACACACACACACACACACACACAGTGGGGGAAAAAAGTATTTAGTCAGCCACCAATTGTGCAAGTTCTCCCACTTAAAAAGATGAGAGAGGCCTGTAATTTTCATCATAGGTACACGTCAACTATGACAGACAAAATGAGAAAAATAAATCCAGAAAATCACATTGTAGGATTTTTTATGAATTTATTTGCAAATTATGGTGGAAAATAAGTATTTGGTCACCTACAAACAAGCAAGATTTCTGGCTCTCACAGACCTGTAACTTCTTTAAGAGGCTCCTCTGTTTGAACTTGTTATCAGTATAAAAGACACCTGTCCACAACCTCAAACAGTCACACTCCAAACTCCACTATGGCCAAGACCAAAGAGCTGTCAAAGGACACCAGAAACGAAATTGTAGACCTGCACCAGGCTGGGAAGACTGAATCTGCAATAGGTAAGCAGCTTGGTTTGAAGAAATCAACTGTGGGAGCAATTATTAGGAAATGGAAGACATACAAGACCACTGATAATCCCTCCAAAGATGTTCTATGGGGTTGAGATCTGGAGACTGGCTAGGCCACTCCAGGACCTTGAAATGCTTCTTACGAAGCCACTCCTTCATTGCCCGGGCGGTGTGTTTGGGATCATTGTCATGCTGAAAGACCCAACCACGTTTCATCTTCAATGCCCTTGCTGATGGAAGGAGGGTTTCACTCAAAATCTCACGATACATGGCCCCATTCATTCTTTCCCTTTACACGGATCAGTCGTCCTGGTCCCTTTGCAGAAAAACAGCCCCAAAGCATGATGTTTCCACCCCCATGCTTCACAGTAGGTATGGTGTTCTTTGGATGCAACTCAGCATTCTTTGTCCTCCAAACACGACGAGTTGAGTTTTTACCAAAAAGTTCTATTTTGGTTTCATCTGACCATATGACATTCTCCCAATCCTCTTCTGGATCATCCAAATGCACTCTAGCAAACTTCAGACGGGCCTGGACATGTACTGGCTTAAGCAGGGGGACACGTCTGGCACTGCAGGATTTGAGTCCCTGGCGGCGTAGTGTGTTACTGATGGTAGGCTTTGTTACTTTGGTCCCAGCTCTCTGCAGGTCATTCACTAGGTCCCACCGTGTGGTTCTGGGATTTTTGCTCACCGTTCTTGTGATCATTTTGACCCCACGGGGTGAGATCTTGCGTGGAGCCCCAGATCGAGGGAGATTATCAGTGGTCTTGTATGTCTTCCATTTCCTAATAATTGCTCCCACAGTTGATTTCTTCAAACCAAGCTGCTTACCTATTGCAGATTCAGTCTTCCCAGCCTGGTGCAGGTCTACAATTTAGTTTCTGGTGTCCTTTGACAGCTCTTTGGTCTTGGCCATAGTGGAGTTTGGAGTGTGACTGTTTGAGGTTGTGGACAGGTGTCTTTTATACTGATAACAAGTTCAAACAGAGGAGCCTCTTAAAGAAGTTACAGGTCTGTGAGAGCCAGAAATCTTGCTTGTTTGTAGGTGACCAAATACTTATTTTCCACCATAATTTGCAAATAAATTCATAAAAAATCCTACAATGTGATTTTCTGGATTTATTTTTCTCAATTTGTCTGTCATAGTTGACGTGTACCTATGATGAAAATTACAGGCCTCTCTCATCTTTTTAAGTGGGAGAACTTGCACAATTGGTGGCTGACTAAATACTTTTTTTCCCCACTGTATATTTGCGCGAAAAAAAACATATGGGAGATTGGAAGTGATGCAGACAATTACATTGATGGAAGTTACAATCTTTCTGAAATATTAAAGCTGATCTACCCCCTAAAAAAACAAAAAAACAATTGAGATGGTTTGGGATGAGTCGGACAGCAGAGCGAAGGAAAAGCAGCCAACAAGTGCTCAGCATATGTGGGAACTTCTTCAAGACTGTTGGAAAAGCATTCCAGGTGAAGCTGGTTGAGAGAATGCCAAGAGTGTGCAAAGCTGTCATCAAGGCAAAGGTTGGCTATTTGAAGAATCTCCAATATAAAATATATTTTGATTTGTTTAACACCTTTTTGTTTACTACATGATTCCATATGTGTTATTTCATAGTTTTGATGTCTTCACTATTATTCTACAATGTAGAAAATAGTCAAAATAAAGAAAAACCCTTGAATGAGTAGGTGTGTCCAAACTTTGGACTGGAAGTGTATTTCTGAACAGACAATGAGCCAACTACTATACACTATAATCACAGGAGAACACAACCCTTACCATTCTCCCAGGACCCCCCTATAATCACAGGAGAACACAACCCTTACCATTCTCCCAGGACCCCCCTTGCCGGGACTCTTGTAGGAGGCTGTATTGGATCTGGTTGGCCAGTTCTGTGAGAGGTGAAACAAAGACATGATAAGAGGGAATAAGCTTTGAGGGGGGACGGGGGACGTACACAAACACCAGGCCCCACCTATCCCCGGAGTCTTGTTCAGCAGGGCACACCGTCGCAAAACGTTTTAAAACAAAGTTAAAGTTAAAACGAAAATGAGAGTTTCTTATTGGACAAGTCGCTGAGGTAGACCCTCCCTGTTTCTGTCTGACTTCGTTCTTTCCATTTGGTGCCTAATCCCAGATGAACACGACCCTGGTGCCTAATCCCAGATGAACACGACCCTGGTGCTGCCTATGTTCTGTCATCCATTCCCTAGACTGCTGTAAGCAGGACACTTCTTCTAGCCAGGACACTGTGTTCTGCAGCCTCTCCCACTGGGCTATGGATTAATAAGTGAATGACAGGATGGAGCCCTCAGCCCCTCACTGAGGATCACTGAACAGGCTTAATTAGCCCTAGCTCAGGGCCTGGCCCTCAGAACCTATTGTTAAGTACCTGACCACGGGTCCTATTCTCTGTTCTGTCTGCCTGGGTCAATATTTGGAATGGTGAGGACAGCCCCAGTGCATTAGGGGGGATTAGGGAGGGAGAGAGGGTCAGACCTTAAAAGCTTTGCACCTCCGAGGGATTGAGGGGAGTTATCTATTGTGTGTGCGTGTGCTTGTGTGTATAAAGAGTCAGCAACCATGCAGCCCGCCCTTTTAAACAATCCAACAGCCTTGTTTGGAGAGGAACCAAGACTTTATAGCCATGAATCCAGCAGCTCTGCTATGGTACAGCAGGGGGGGGATGTCCCTGTGGTTCACCTAAAGCATAGCTCCTGTTTTTCCGGTACCAAGCATAAGACAACAGACTGGAAAAGGGAGAGACTATCGAGACCTGTTCAATAAGAAATCTTCATTTTCTGTTGCAAAACGCTGTGCCCTAATGAACATGATCCATGCTGCTACAGTGCTCAGCCATGCTAAACAGCAGCTTCTCCTCATAGTAATCCATACTAGTACAGTTTAGAAGTACTACTACTTTAGAAGGGATTTTCCTCTGATATGCTGAAGAGACTGAGAGAAAGGGAGAGGTCGAAGTGCCAAATTAGGGAATCATATTGTTGCATTAATGATGACACACACATGTTACTGGAAAACCCTCTCTACATTAAAGTGCCCTGAGGAACATGAGCTAAGATCATTTGTGTTGTGTTTAAAGGAGCCTGAGGGAAGAATGTGTCCACTGCTTTCCTTCATTAGGAGTGAAAACCCCCCACTTAATACATGATATCATTCCATACAGCATACCACTTAATGGGGGGCAGAGCTGGGACTGTGTATGTGTGTGTGTGTGTGTGTGTGTGAGCGTATGTATGTGTGTGTGTGTGTGTGTGTGGCTGTGACAGGCTCATAGACTTAGAGATTACCCAGGGTTTCTGTGGTATGGGGCGGCAGGGCGAGGAGAGAAGTGGGCCAGCTTAAAAACGCTGGCCATACTCATATATGCATACCAGGCTGGCTGGCCTTCACTCTGGATCAGACCTGGGTTCAAATACTATTTGACATTTTTCTAACACTTTGAGCATTATCTCAAGCCCGCCTGAAGTGCCAGATGGGCGGGTTTTGCAGTTTGGGGATTATTTTATTGGTCCATTAAGCCAGGCAAGCTCAATCGAGCACAGATAAAGTATTTGAAATGATTTCAACTAGTTTTTGAACCGCTCTGGGTATGGTGACTATCTGGTCACACTCGCTGCCATCCATAGCTGAGAGAGGCCATGTCTAGTCAGGCTCACTCACTCACTCACTCACTCACTCACTCACTCACTCACTCACTCACTCACACACTCACACACTCACACACTCACACACTCACACACTCACACACTCACACACTCACACACTCACACACTCACACACTCACACACTCACTCACTGTGGAACAGGGCTGAATGCTGAACTAACTCAGACTTCTGCAAACTTTAAATGCCATGACTAGAGGCATGGTTGTCATACCATGTCAGACTAGGAACTACATAGAAAATGCTAGGACGTACACATTCACTAAAACAGGCCTGCTGTTTGGTCATCTAAAGAACTGTTGGTCGTTCATGTGTTGTCTGTGGGGGGGGGGGGGGGATTTAGTGCAGTGCATTTGGACAACAAAGTTGTATTGTTTTGAACTGTTGGTCTGACCATTGGCTACCTAAAGATCTGCTGGTGTGAGTGAGAGGAGGGTGAGGTGACGTACCTGCGTTCTCAGAGAGGAAGGAGAAGTCCTCCCTGGGATAGGAGGCTGAGGGCTGGATGAACATCCCTTCGTCAAACCCTTCCTCCGACTCCGGTGGGATGTTGTAGACGAACCGCCGAGTGATCTGTTTTTTCCTCCGCCCGCTACCCGGCTCCGCCCTCTGATCTTCCCGCTTCACTGCCACCGGCCCGCCCGCCGCCGCCCCGGGAGCCGGCTCGTTCCAGACGAACACCGGCCCCGGAACGCTAGGCGGCTCGTTCTCAGCCGACTCGGACGAGTTCTCGCAGCCCCAGCCGGAGCTCCCCAGGGCACAGCCCTCCCCCGCAGACACCTCCACATCACTGGGCTCCTCCTTCACGCTGCCTCCCCCTGCCTGGTCCCCATTGTTGACATGACCACTGGCTTTTATCGACAGCTTGGACAGGATGCTGGTGGCCCAGAAGTTACTCCCAGGCTTCTTGTTGGTGCTGCCGTCCGAGCCCACCTGTCCTGCTCCATCTTTGGCCACCGTTCTCCTCTTGTTGTAATCCACCACCACTGAGTCGGGGGCCTCCTGCTTGATGCTGATGTTGAGGGCTTCCTTGATGAACGACCGACATGAGCCCACCACCTCAGTCATCTGGAGGTAGGAGGCCACGGACATCACCTCGATGGCGTTCTGACTGGTCAGCAGGAGGTTACCGCTATACAGGAAGTCCAGGATGACTGAGAACCCCGCCCCGGCCGCCACGTCGAGGTGGGTGACGGTGACTGTGGTCGTCTGGTCACACGACGAGGATGAGTTCTCACTCTTGGTCAGGCAGTAGAGGGTCTTGAAGTAACGGCTCCCGGCCACGAGGATGTTCTTGTGCGCCCGGAACACCTCTCCACTCACCACGATGTTGACGTCACAGAGGATACCTCCTTTGCGTTGTTTGTTGAGTTCCTGCAGCAGCTGGTAGCAGTAAGAGTCCTGGTTGGGTTTGTTGTTCCTGTAGTAGTCTTCTGTCTCCATGTCTGTGCCCTTGGGGGAGTCTTCACAGCCAGGCCGCTCCAGCTCCTGGTAGACAACACACACACACACACACACACACACACGATTATTGGCTAGGGACAGAAAGGACAGGGACAAGGACCGGGGTGCACCTGGCAGGGGTGAAACTGGTCTGACTGGCTCCATAATGGGGAAGGTGAGTTGTGGTGTGGGGTTGCTTTGCCTGGTGGAAACTGGAAATGTAGGAAAGCCTACCACTACTACTCCAAAATAGGTAAATACACTGTCACGAGAGAGTGGCTTGGGTTACGGTTACTCCCAACCTTTCAGATGATGGTGCAGGTCACCTAGATCCAGATTAAGCCTATTTATTCTCTATCAAGATAAATACTATTTTCTTCCCATTTTTTTCTTCTTCTTGCCAACCCTCCCTCCATCCTCCATGGGAGTTTCCCAAGCAGGGCAGCAGGCCAAGTCGGTACGGAGCAGAACACAGCACTAAGTGAACGGTTGCTACACTAACACACTGTCTGCATACATTTCTGCCTCGTTTTTTAAAGAAATTGCATAGCAGATGTCCTAATCCTGAGTAATTTACATTGCTCGAGCCCCCCCCATCCCTATCTGCCTACTCTGACTGACTGGAAGCCCTTGTCCAAGCAGGCAGGATGGGGTTGTAATCAGGAGCAGCAAGGCTCTCTCTTAAATGCCAGCTAATGCTAGATAGAGGGAGAGATGGGGGGATATAGATAGATAGAGGGAGAGATGGGGGGGTATAGATAGATAGAGGGAGAGATGGGGGGGTATAGATAGATAGAGGGAGAGATGGGGGGGTATAGATAGAGGGAGAGATGGGGGGGTATAGATAGAGGGAGAGATGGGGGGTTATAGATAGAGGGAGAGATGGGGGGTTATAGATAGAGGGAGAGATGGGGGGTATAGATAGAGGGAGAGATGGGGGGGTATAGATAGAGGGAGAGATGGGGGGGGTATAGATAGAGGGATAGATGGGGGGGGTATAGATAGAGGGAGAGATGGGGGGGTATAGATAGAGGGAGAGATGGGGGGTATAGATAGAGGGAGAGATGGGGGGGTAGAGGGAGAGATGGGGGGGTATAGATAGATAGAGGGAGAGATGGGTGGGTATAGATAGAGGGAGAGATGGGGGGTATAGATAGAGGGAGAGATGGGGGGGGGGTATAGATAGAGGGAGAGATGGGGGGGGTATAGATAGAGGGAGAGATGGGGGGTATAGATAGAGGGAGAGATGGGGGGTATAGATAGAGGGAGAGATGGGGGGTATAGATAGAGGGAGAGATGGGGGGTATAGATAGAGGGAGAGATGGGGGGTATAGATAGAGGGAGAGATGGGGGGGTATAGATAGAGGGAGAGATGGGGGGTATAGATAGAGGGAGAGATGGGGGGGGGTATAGATAGAGGGAGAGATGGGGGGGGTATAGATAGAGGGAGAGATGGGGGGGTATAGATAGAGGGAGAGATGGGGGGGTATAGATAGAGGGAGAGATGGGGGGGTATAGATAGAGGGAGAGATGGGGGGGTATAGATAGAGGGAGATATGGGGGGTATAGATAGAGGGAGAGATGGGGGGTTATAGATAGATAGAGGGAGAGATGGGGGGGTATAGATAGAGGGAGAGATGGGGGGGTATAGATAGAGGGAGAGATGGGGGGGTATAGATAGAGGGAGAGATGGGGGGGTATAGATAAAGGGAGAGATGGGGGGTATAGATAGAGGGAGAGATGGGGGGGTATAGATAGAGGGAGAGATGGGGGGGTATAGATAGAGGGAGAGATGGGGGGTATAGATAAAGGGAGAGATGGGGGGGGTATAGATAGAGGGAGAGATGGGGGGTATAGATAGAGGGAGAGATGGGGGGTATAGATAGAGGGAGAGATGGGGGGGTATAGATAGAGGGAGAGATGGGGGGTATAGATAGAGGGAGAGATGGGGGGGTATAGATAGAGGGAGATATGGGGGGTATAGATAGAGGGAGAGATGGGGGGTATAGATAGAGGGAGAGATGGGGGGTAGAGGGAGAGATGGGGGGTATAGATAGAGGAGAGATGGGGGGTATAGATAGAGGGAGAGATGGGGGTATAGATAGAGGGAGAGATGGGGGTGGGGGTATAGATAGAGGGAGATATGGGGGGTATAGATAGAGGGGTTAGATAGAGGGAGGGGGTATAGATAGAGGGAGAGAACAAACACAAATCAATCATCAATGGAAATCAAATTTAATCAACCCATGGAGGTCTGGATTTGGAGTCACCCTCAAAATTAAAGTGGAAAACCACACTACAGGCTGATCCAACTTTGATGTAATGTCCTTAAAACAAGTCAAATGAGGCTCAGTAGTGTGTGTGGCCTCCACGTGCCTGTATGACCTCCCTACAACGCCTGGGCATGCTCCTGATGAGGTGGTGGATGGTCTCCTGAGGGATCTCCTCCCAGACCTGGACTAAAGCATCCGCCAACTCCTGGACAGTCTGTGGTGCAACGTTGCGTTGGTGGATGGAGCGAGACATGATGTCCCAGATCAATTGGATTCAGGTCTGGGGAACGGGCGGGCCAGTCCATAGCATCAATGCCTTCCTCTTGCAGGAACTGCTGACACACTCCAGCCACATGAGGTCTAGCATTGTCTTGCATTAGGAGGAACCCAGAGCCAACCGCACCAGCATATGGTCTCACAAGGGGTCTGAGGATCTCATCTCGGTACCTAATGGCAGTCAGGCTACCTCTGGCGAGCACATGGAGGGCTGTGCGGCCCCCCAAAGAAATGCCACCCCACACCATGACTGACCCACCGCCAAACCGGTCATGCTGGAGGATGTTGCAGGCAGCAGAACGTTCTCCACGGAGTCTCCAGACTCTGTCACGTCTGTCACATGTGCTCAGTGTGAACCTGCTTTCATCTGTGAAGAGCACAGGGCGCCAGTGGCGAATTTGCCAATCTTGGTGTTCTCTGGCAAATGCCAAACGTCCTGCACGGTGTTGGGCTGTAAGCACAACCCCCACCTGTGGACGTCGGGCCCTTATACCACCCTCATGGAGTCTGTTTCTGACCGTTTGAGCAGACACATGCACATTTGTGGCCTGCTGGAGGTCATTTTGCAGGGCTCTGGCAGTGCTCTCCTGCTCCTCCTTGCACAAAGGCGGAGGTAGCAGTCCTGCTGCTGGGCTGTTGCCCTCCTACGGCCTCCTCCACGTCTCCTGATGTACTGGCCTGTCTCCTGGTAGCGCCTCCATGCTCTGGACACTACGCTGACAGACACAGCAAACCTTCTTGCCACAGCTCGCATTGATGTGCCATCCTGGATGAACTGCACTACCTGAGCCACTTGTGTGGGTTGTAGACTCTGTCTCATGCTACCACTAGAGTGAAAGCACCGCCAGCATTCAAAAGTGACCAAAACATCAGCCAGGAAGCATAGGAACTGAGAAGTGGTCTGTGGTCACCACTTGCAAAACCAGTCCTTTATTGGGGGTGTCTTGCTAATTGCCTATAATTTCCACTGTTGTCTATTCCATTTGCACAACAGCATGTGAAATGTATTGTCAATCAGTGTTGCTTCCTAATTGGACAGTTTGATTTCACAGAAGTGTGATTGACTTGGAGTTACATTGTGTTGTTTAAGTGTTCCCTTAATTTTTTTTAGCAGTGTATATATATATGTACATATATACACACACAGTGCATTCGGAAAGTATTCAGACCTCATTACTTTTTCCACATTGTTACGTTACAGACTTATTCTGAAATGGATTAAATAATTTTTTCCCCCTCATCAATCTACACACAATACCCCATAATGACAAGCGAACATGTTTTTAGAAATGTTTGCAAATGTATTACAAATAAAAAACTGAAATACCTTATTTACATAAGTGTTCAGACCCTTTGCTATGAGACTCGAACCTGTGGCAAATTCAATTGATTGGACATGATTTGGAAAGGCACACACCTGTCTATACAGTGAGGGAAAAAAGTATTTGATCCCCTGCTGATTTTGTACGTTTGCCCACTGACAAAGACATGATCAGTCTATAATTTTAATGGTAGGTTTATTTGAACAGTGAGAGACAGAATAACAACAACAAAATCCAGAAAAACGCATGTCAAAAATGTTATAAATTGATTTGCATTTTAATGAGGGAAATAAGTATTTGACCCCCTCTCAATCAGAAAGATTTCTGGCTCCCAGGTGTCTTTTATACAGGTAACGAGCTGAGATTAAGAGCACACTCTTAAACGGAGTGCTCCTAATCTCAGCTTGTTACCTGTATAAAAGACACCTGTCCACAGAAGCAATCAATCAATCAGATTCCAAACTCTCCACCATGGACAAGACCAAAGAGCTCTCCAAGGATGTCAGGGACAAGATTGTAGACCTACACAAGGCTGGAATGGGCTACAAGACCATCGCCAAGCAGCTTGGTGAGAAGGTGACAACAGTTGGTGCGATTATTCGCAAATGGAAGAAACACAAAAGAACTGTCAATCTCCCTCGGCCTGGGGCTCCATGCAAGATCTCACCTCGTGGAGTTGCAATGATCATGAGAACGGTGAGGAATCAGCCCAGAACTACACGGGAGGATCTTGTCAATGATCTCAAGGCAGCTGGGACCATAGTCACCAAGAAAACAATTGGTAACACACTACGCCGTGAAGGACTGAAATCCTGCAGCGCCCGCAAGGCCCCCCTGCTCAAGAAAGCACATATACATGCCCGTCTGAAGTTTGCCAATGAACATCTGAATGATTCAGAGGAGAACTGGGTGAAAGTGTTGTGGTCAGATGAGACCAAAATCGAGCTCTTTGGCATCAACTCAACTCGCCGTGTTTGGAGGAGGAGGAATGCTGCCTATGACCCCAAGAACACCATCCCCACTGTCAAACATGGAGGTGGAAACATTATGCTTTGGGGGTGTTTTTCTGCTTAGGGGACAGGACAACTTCACTGCATCAAAGGGACGATGGACGGAGCCATGTACCGTCAAATCTTGGGTGAGAACCTCCTTCCCTCAGCCAGGGCATTGAAAATGGGTCGTGGATGGGTATTCCAACATGACAATGACCCAAAACACACGGCCAAGGCAACAAAGGAGTGGCTCAAGAAGAAGCACATTAAGGTCCTGGAGTGGCCTAGCCAGTCTCCAGACCTTAATCCCATAGAAAATCTGTGGAGGGAGCTGAAGGTTCGAGTTGCCAAATGTCAGCCTCGAAACCTTAATGACTTGGAGAAGATCTGCAAAGAGGAGTGGGACAAAATCCCTCCTGAGATGTGTGCAAACCTGGTGGCCAACTACAAGAAACGTCTGACCTCTAATTGCCAACAAGGGTTTTGCCACCAAGAACTGTACATTGTGGTCCTCTGTAGCTCAGCTGGTAGAGCATGGCGCTTGTAACGCCAGGGTAGTGGGTTCGATCCCCGGGACCACCCATACGTAAAAATGTATGCACACATGACTGTAAGTCGCTTTGGATAAAAGCGTCTGCTAAATGGCATATTATTATTATTATTATTATTATTATGTTTTGCAGAGGGGTCAAATACTTATTTCCCTCATTAAAATGCAAATCAATTTATAACATTTTTGACATGCGTTTTTCTGGATTTTTTTGTTGTTATTCTGTCTCTCACTGTTCAAATAAACCTAACATTAAAATTATAGACTGATCATGTCTTTGTCAGTGGGCAAACGTACGAAATCAGCAGGGGATCAAATACTTTTTCCCCCTCACTGTATAAAGTCCCACAGTTGACAGTACATGTCAGAGCAAAAACCAAGCCATGATGTCGAAGGAATTGTCCGTAGAGCTCCGAGACAGGATTTTGTCGAGGCACAGATCTGGGGAAGGGTACCAAAAAATTTCTGCAGCATTGAAGGTCCCTAAGAACACAGTGGCCTCCATCATTCTTAAATGGAAGAAGTTTGGAACCACCAAGACTCTTCCTAGAGCTGGCTGCCCGGGCCAAATTGAGCAATCGCGGGAGAAGGGCCTTGGTCAGAGAGGTGACCAAGAACCTGATGGTCACTGTGACAGAGCTCCAGAGTTCCTGTGTGTTTAGGTTGTTTAAAAAAAAAAAAAAAATCAATTTTAGAATAAGGCTGTAACGTAACAAAATGTGGAAAAAGTCTGAATGTATATATGGGGGATTGGAAATGATGCAGACAATTACTTTGATAGAAGCCACACTATCTGCAATATTAAAGCTGATCTACCCCCTAAAAAAAATGACCTAGGCCTACTTCCTGGTTGCATAAAGATTCATCTTTACCATCTTTAACCCAGTAGCGTTCACTGGGTGGTCTTGACACCAGAACTGACAGGTCACAATGGTGGGGATACGTCCTGTTATTGACGCCGTTAACTGACCCAGTAACCCAGACTGGTCACAATGGTTGGGGTACAGGCCTGCTACAGTACTGCATGTAGGCTCTGTGAGATGGGCTGCAATACGGAGCTATGGAGTCAGGCTAGGACTCCCTCGTCTCTCCTGCTCCAGCTCGGTTCATCCTTCATCATTCCTCCAGATGTGCCACGTGTTACAGTGTGTTAGTGCTGTTGGAGAGCGGATGCTGCTGGATCGGCAGGTCTCTCACACTGCTCTGGCTGACTGGCTGGGTCCAAAAGAGAACATCATGGTGACAATATCCACCTCTGACGTGGCCATTTGTTGTGAGCCAGGCCTAGAGATAGTTAGTGGTGGAATAATAAGTGTACAGGGGCAGGGGTCGTTGATGAGAGAGTTGGTCATCTAAAATAAATTCCATCTGCATCCTTATGCTATGTATAGGTTACTACTATCGATGTTGCCTTTATTAAAATAGCTGACTGGAACTACTTCAATACATAGCCTACCTACCAATGGATATCCTGTGATGTACTATAATCTCTTACAATGCCCTTAGAGTAAAATTCTCAGAACGATATCTCACAACACCAAAACAAACCAAGGGCCATGCGGGCAACGAGAGCCCTGGCTAATGAGGCCACACACACAAAATGATCAGTAACATTGTTCTCAGAGACAACACCACCAGTTTCTGTTTACCCTTGCCCTTCCTCTATTCACCCCAAATACACACAAACACCCCTGTTCCTCTAACATCCATCTACCATCCTGAGGCCAGCTAGCTCCACACCTCCCCTAACCTGACCGTCTCCCAGATGACAGAACACTACTACAGCAGTGTGAATGACCCTAAGGTGTGTGGAGGGGAGCCAGGCCTCTCAACAATGCAAAGGGATCCTCATAGGGTTGAAGGATTCCTGGGAAGAATTCTCTCCCTCCCCACCCCTCTCTACACTTCCCTGGCCTGCACCCCCTAAGCCCCAATACACATCTATTTCACAGGGCGAAGCATCTGCAGACAAGAGATAAGAGGAGCCCCCTCGGCCCACTCCGAGGGCCGAACACTACCCCGACCCAACCCAGGGCTGTATGGTGGTGCTGTATAGACCAGAACTGTACAGCCCAGACCCAGGCTGTATGTATGAGACCCACAGGCCCACAGTCAGTCAGCCACAGCTGCTTTGGTCTGTGTGTCCTCGCTATAGCAGAGCTAATCGAGTTAGGTTAGCCACGCAGCTGGGCACGACTTTGGTCTGGAATTAGGTGAAGAAAATAATGATGCCATATTCATGTGCTGCTACAATGCAGTTCACACAGTTAATATTCAAACAGTATTAGGCTACTATTATATACGGGGAAAACACCACAGGGAAAACCTCATTTGCATATATTTAACTTTGACCTTAAATAAATTACAGAAATGTAAGAGATTTTAAAGACCATCTAAAACCATATAAAAAAATATGCCTCGACGTGAAATGAGGCTATAGCAAAGTGTTTAAATACACGGTGGATAAGGCAGGTGGTGTCTGTCGTGTCCCTCCCTCTCCTTAACATCTAAACCCATGCCAGGGTCTTGTTGCCAACCATCCGGGGTCGTCTTGTTTCTAGGGAGGAGGACTACTGCTTCATCTGCTCTAATCTCTCCTCTCACTGGATTTCCTTCTTAATTCGTGATGTGTACAAGTTAGTGGATTGGACGGAAGGAACTAGCCATGCAGTGTGATCCAATCCTCTTGCATTTCACTGACAAATTAGAGTCAAATTGTGGCTGCATGCTCTTAATTCCCCTGACAGCTTTAATCAGAGTCAGGATAGAAAGTGATAGATATCCATTTGGTAACTGGGATCTGTAGTTCTCATACATACATACATACATACATACATACATACATACATACACACACACACACTACTGTGACTACCCTTTAACCCTGTGTAAAAACACTGTAGCCTAATTACTAGTCACAACATGTTGTTAGATAGGATTTTAGTAATTGCTTTGTAATTGTGTAGTAGAGGAGTCTGACAGTTTTTGTACATACACAAGTGGAATGTTTCATCTCGTCCAGAAGCGGTTTCATATGTCCTATGGTCAGGACTATTCCAAATATGTGATTTATTTGCATCAATATTAACATATTAATCCTTTTCGCATTGGTAATTTCACCAAGTAGGCTAATCAATGTTTGATATCAAGCTAACAGCGGGAATAACCCTTGGTGATGGTCTTTCAAGAGGGTATAATGGTTTCAGTTCTCCTCTACATACAATCTGACAATGTATGGCTATATAATTATATGATATGAAACAACCATACCATAATATTCCCCCCATTAATCCATACATTGATGGGGTGACAAGGTCAGATGTTGCTGTGCTGACCCATGATGCTGCCTGCATACATATGAACCCATTAGAGTCAAATTGTACCCATTAGAGTCCCATTGTAACCTATTCACAGAAATAATTGCATCTGAGGCCGGGAGGAAGGGTAGAGGTAGCTAGCTCTCAAGCTGCTGGGACTTGATTTACCTCTCCTCCTGTCCAACCTAGCCTGTGACACACCATCTATGGATTTTGGGGAGTCATCTAGCACAATGCCTCTAATTTAGGTGCCCCAAAGGGGAGGAAGTGAGAAATGCGCCAGAGGACATTCTGCTCTTTACTGTGAGCGAGCCAGTAAAATGACATTTAAAGCAGAACAGAGGAGTGGTTGGGTAGGCAGGGGTTCAATTCCCCAAATGCTAATAGGGTCAAGCCCTTCCCTTTGGCGACCTCTAGCTAGCAATCAACCAAGGTAGTTGCTGATAACTAGTATGTGTACTGTCCTTGTGGCTATGGAAATGTAAAATAACAAGCGAAGCTAGCTAGCCACCCATTACTTTTAGAATAGTACTGTAAGCTAAATGGGACTCACACTGTTACTGGCCTACAGGCTAACTCGAACTAGCCAGATTTGTTTAACTAGTTACTGGTTTCTGTAGTAATGTCACCATTAATCACATTTTATTCACGTGAGCTGTAGGTATTTAGATTGACATGGGATCAGGCTAGCTCCCATTTACTATCAAACATTAACATCAGTTTCAAACTAGCAAGTGACATTAGCTAGCTAAAGTTAGCGAAATAGGAAGCCAGCTAGCTAGCTAGCCTCTCGCGGGGAAATTAAACTGCCAGGGAACTGTTAGGTCGCACTAGCCTGGCTAGTAAGCTACTCGAAGTCAGCTGTGCCTAAAACAGAAGCTTAGCAAGCCAATTAGTTAGTTAGTTAGCTAAGGTAGCCACTTAGTATGGTTAGCTGGCTGTCTATTTTGTTTCTCAGATAATATTTGCTAACTTCGCTAGCTACAGACAACTAAAAATGAAAACCATAAATGACGCGGATGACACTTTACCTGCTTCGTCGGGTCATTCCTCCCGTGCTCAGAAGACAGGTGATGTCTCAGCAGCAAGGGCCGCTTGTAATTTCGACTACCTCTGACCAGCTCGTCGTTGTTTTTAGTGGCAATGTTGTGACACCAGGAACAAGACATTAGTCCCGTCTCCTGACAAAATGTGAGCCATGGAAACTCCTGTAGCCATGAAGCTTGGAATTGGGAGTGTTTTTGGAGTAGCGTCTGCGGTCTCATTTCTACCCAAGACTTCCTGGCAGCTTCGCCTCTGTTGTCCTCGGATCCCGTGCCACCGCTGCCTAAGACAGCGCCGTCCTCGCTGTTCAGGCAGTTACCCGCTGTCCGGCTGTTCCCTTCCCTGGACTCGTCTTCTCCGACAGTTACTGCCACCCAACCGACACGATCCTCTCCGTCCCCGGCTGCCCAGTTGCCCCCTTCCGGGTCCTCTTCCTCCTCAGCCTCTGGTTCTGTGCTATCGCTGACAGACCCCCCACCCTCCACTCTCCCTTGCGATGGTCCTTTTGCCCCCAGGTCCCTATCCTCTTCTTTATCTGGCCTGGTCCCGTTCAAATGTCGGTCTTGACAGGCCTGGGCCTCCCAGCTTTTACTGTTGCCCCCACCGACACCACTGGAGCTGGTTACGGCTAATCCACCTCCTCGGAACGCCAGCGACCTGCGGTTTCTCTCTCCGGACATTTTCTTAATATATTAAAATCTACCACTTTCTTAACAATATTCCTACCGACTAATTTATATTTATTTAAGTGTTCTATGTTACGGATCCGAATTAAATGGCTGGTTGTCGTTTTTTCCGCTTTGGCCTCCTGGTGAGAGTATGTAGGTTATGCGGAAATAAATAAAGCTTTTAAACGCATAATGAATTTCAGGGTTCTAGCTGCGTCCGCGCAGGCCTGCAGAGGTCGAATGGCAACGACTTTCCCCACAATGCACCTCGATCAGAGAAGGGGGGCTGTGTGGGGGCTCATTTAAAGGAAGATGGGGGTGCGGTTAACAGCATGGCGTCTTTTATTTGAGTGGCTTTTCATCTTAGGTTTTGCTTGTCTTCACCAATACATCCTTGTCCTCCTTTCATACCTTCTTCCAAGCGGGGTGACAGTCCCCTTGTATTAACTGCGTCAAATAGATCAAGTGCGCTTATCGTGTATGTTTTATATTAATTCCAATGGACAGGTACAACAAGTGATCTAACGCACAAGGTGTGGTGGTGACATAGCCTACCGGTTACCACAGCCACAAAGTCAACATTGGCAAATCGTAAAAATTCCTGATTTTTTGTTGTTGTTGCTTTTGGGCAGTGGTGGAAAAAGTACCCAAATGTCATACTTGAGTAAAAGTAAATATACCTTAATAGAAAATTACTTAAGTAAAAGTGAAAGTCACCCAGTAAAATACTACTTGAGTAAAAGTCTAAAAGTATTTGGTTTTAAATATACTTATGTATCAAAAGTAAATGTAATTGCTAAAATATACTTCAGTATCAAAAGTAAAAGTATAAATAATTTCAAATTAATTATATTAAGCAAACCAGATGGCACCATTTTCTTGTTTTTAATTTATTTATGGATAGCCAGGGGGCACACTCCAACACTCAGACATAATTTACAAACGAAGCCTTTGTGTTTAGTGAGTCCAACAGATCAGAGGAAGTGGGATGACCAGGGATGTTCTCTTGATAAATTGAATTGGGTCATTTTCCGTTCCTGCTAAGCATTCAAAATCTAACGAGTACTTTTGGGGATCAGGGAAATGTATGGAGTAAAAAGTACATTATTTTCTTTAGGAATGTAGTGAAGTGAAAGTTTTCAAAAATATAAATAGTAAAGTAAAGTAAAGTAAAGATACCCCAAAAACCTACTTAAGTAGTAAATTAAAGTATTTTTACTTAAGTACTTTACACCACTACTTTTTGGTCTAAATTTAAGGTTAGGGTTAGGCATAAGGTTAGCAGTGTGGTTAGGGTTGAGTCTAAGGTTAGGGAATGATTAACACTTTCATGGTTCTTTGCATACCAACTTTTCCCCCACTACTATTTCGTTATTTTCAACAACAACAACAAAAATAATCCAACATCACCCCTTTTGTTTATTATAAACTTATAATACAATTAACTACAACTAATTTAGTCCAAATGTAGGCTATATCTTTTGTTAAAATAGATTTTGTGAAAAACCACAGCTATATCAGAGATAATGTTATACTCAATCAATAACAATCAAAATAAGTAAATATTAATTGCTTGGAAATGTACACAGTCAAATGTGACTGAGTGGAATATATAGCTATTCAAATGAGGTTTTATTGATGAATGGACCAAAACAAGTAGCCCTAATTAATTGGCTTATAAATGTATAATGATATAGTAATACATATATGTTTATGTCAACATCATCAGGAGTCTATAAAACATTCGTTTTGGTATACATTATTAATTGTCAGACCTGATTTTACATTGTTGTTGTTTTTTTAAGTTAAAGATCCATACAAAATATGGGAATTTATATTGATCTATTCTAGCCTATGATAATGTAATCCCATGGAAACTTTCTCCTGCTACGCTGCTCCAGCAGGTGGAAGCCTTTCATGATTCACAGAGTTGACTGACTTACAGCACAGTTACAGTAATGAGTGGCATTGTTAGGCCTAGTGTTCAGTGTCCTGTTTCAAAGTCAGTAAATTAAGGACTAAGCCAGGACACAGTGTCTGACTCTGCTTCTGGTAATGGCATGTGTATTTAAAGCCTTGTCAGGTCTAAATCCAGAGAGAGAGGGAGGGTAATAAAATATGCATGCCCAAAACAATCAGTCTCTCTCCATTTAAATGGCTCAAATGTGTGTGTTGTACTACGGACACAATTGTGTCTATTGTGGTTATAATGCATGTATTTTTATTTATTTTAATGGGAATGAATAGATCAATAATGATGAATGATGGCAGGTGTGTCAAGGCCAGAGTAAAATACAGTTCCTGCAGAAAGTATTCACACACCTTGACTTTTTCAAAATGTTGTTGTCTTACAGCCTGAATTTAAAATTGATTAAATTCATATTTACACACAATACCCCATAATGTCAAAGTGGAATTGTCTTTTCGAATTTTTTTACAAATTAATTAAAAATGAAAAGCTGAAATGTCTTGAGTCAATAAGTAATCAACCCCTTTGTTATGGCAAGCCTAAATAAGTTCAGGAGTAATAATTTGATTAACAAGTTGTATAATAAGTTGGATGGACTCACTCTGTGTGCAGTAATAGTGTTTAACATGATTTTTGAATGACTACCTCATCTCTGTACCCCACACATACAGTACAATTATTTGTAACGTCCCTCATTCGAGCATTAATTTCAAACACAGATTAAACCACAAAGACCAGGGAGGTTCTCCAATGCCTCACAAAGAAAGGCATATATTGATAGATGGGTCAATATTTTATTTTTTTAAACAGACATTGAATATCCCTTTGAGCATGGTGAAGTTATTATTGCACTTTGGATGGTGTATCACTTTGGATGGTGTATCACTTTGGATGGTGTATCACT
Organism: Coregonus lavaretus; assembly: GCF_964263955.1. Classification (NCBI taxonomy): domain Eukaryota; kingdom Metazoa; phylum Chordata; class Actinopteri; order Salmoniformes; family Salmonidae; genus Coregonus; species Coregonus lavaretus. The sequence continues at coordinate 38,940 of NW_028165202.1, read as the reverse complement.
TTGGATGGTGTATCACTTTTTCAGGATAAAAAAGAAACAGAATGGAGCTAAGCACAGGCAAAAGCCTAGAGGAAAACCTGGTTCAGTCTGCTTTCCACCAGACACTGGGAGATTAATTCACCTTTCAGCAGGAAAATAACCTAAAACACAGGGTGAAATCTACACTGGAGTTGCTTACCAAGAAGACAGTGAGTGGCCGACTTACTGTTTCAACTTAAATCTACTTGAAAATCTATGGCAAAACCTGAAAATGGTTGTCTAGCAATGATCAACAACCAATTTGGCAGAGCTTGAAGAATTGTAAAAAGAATAATAGGCACATGTTGCACAATCTAGGTGTGAAAAGCTCTTAGAGACTTACCCAGAAAGACTCACTGCTGTAATCGCTTGCAAAGTTGATTCTAACATGTATTGACTCAGGGGCTTGAATAATTATGTAAATTAGATATTTCTCTATTTCGTTTTCAATAACTTTGCAAACATTTCTTAAAACATGTTTTCACTTTGGCATTATGAGGTATTGTGGGTAGATGGGTGAGAGAAAAATCAATTTAATCAATTTTGAATTCAGGCTGTTATACAACAAAATGTTGAATAAGTCAAGGGGTATGAATACTTTCTGAAGGTGCTGTATTTAGATCTTTCTTAATATATGGATCTGGTCAAGGCAGTCTATGGTTATAGTCTGAGTCAAGTCTCATATTCTGTGTCTATCTATTAATTAGGTTACAGGTCAGATTGGAACATAGTCTAGAAGATCAGTCTGCCACACATTCAATCCATTAATGTACAGTATGTTCAAAGACCTCAATTAGGCTATCCTACATGCAAATGAAGAAAAACACCATAACAAAATATGAAATATTAGTTTATCAGCCTTGGTGTGCTGAAATAGATAGTTTGATTAATGTACTGAGGGGTATACTATAAAACAGGTTCAATGAGTTAGCCAGCTAACTTTGATAAACAGACAGAAAAATAAATAACTGTTGATTTTCTGGTTCATTAGGTAAGCTAAACGTAGATATGTGTTTTTGGTTGTTGACTCAATTAGACCATGCTCATCTCAAGCTTATCTTAATTTTTTTTTTTAAATAAACATTAAGGCAAGTGAGCTGACTAACCCATTGATTCCACTTTATATGATACCCCCCTGGAGTTGATGGCGAAAAAATTAACCACGTGCCTGGCTCTTGTTTACACTTCTACGTGCTCTTTCTACGGCTTGACGTCACAGAGGACCCCACCCCTACTGCCTAGCAGCATGTGAGTGCACAAAATTGCAGGAGAGAAGTGGGGAACCTGCAAGCTTTTTGACCAAAAAATAATAGCAGAAACAGCATACAGCGTAAGGATGGAGGAAGCAGATCAAGGTAATGTATTTGCTATAGCATACATTGCAGAATTACATTCATATTACTGACAAGCATTTTTTTTAAAAGCACAATTTAGTTTGTTTTTAACCAAAGTTAGCCAGCTAGCTGTAAGCTAGCCTCGTCGCGAAACAGTTGGGAAGCCTGGGGAAGTTCCAACATAGACAGAAAGATATGTATAAGTAACCAAGATAGTTCATCTGTGTTGTTTACAGTGGGAACAAATGAAGCATAGTGGGCAAAACAAGCAGGGAGTTGGGCAGAGACAAGCTAGCGAGATCCTATTGGCGCGTTGCAGTATGTATTTACATATTTCCGTTAGGGAACGTGTGAAGTGCGCGTGTGCACAAACTCAATTCGACCTTGTGTAACAGTTTTGCTTCCGTCCCTCTCCTCGCCCCTACCTGGGCTTGAACCATGGACCCTCTGCACACATCGACAACAGTCACCCTCGAAGCGCCGTTACCCGTCGCTCCACAAAAGCCGCGGCCCATGCAGAGCAAAGGAAACAACTACTTCAAGGTCTCAGAGCGAGTGACGTCACCGATTGAAACGCTACTAGTGCGCACCGCTAACTAGCTAGCCATTTCACACCGGTTACACTTGCGCTCCTTATAAACAACGCAATTCTTTCAAACTTAGTGCACTGTGTTCGTAACAGATTCTAGTTTGGGGAACAGAAGAATGTATTGAGATCAGATGTTTTATCAATGAGAAAATTAGTAGAATGTCGGACCAGTTTCACCTAGTTCCATCCTCTCCCACTACCATATTTGTGGTGAGAAAACGTTCTAAACGGGTGCTTCAGCTTTATAGTGTCTGGGTTACCCCATCGGGTTCGTTATAAATTTGGTTCAATTGCAGAAATCCGTTAGAGGGTCGGAACCCGGTGTAAATCAGTGATGCATCACTACACGTCAAACCAATCAAATGCCTTACTTGGGCAGAGCTCCAAAGGTGCTCTCCAGACTAGGGCCGTGGGAGATATAGTGTGTGAGGACTAACAATGTCAACATAACACTGGTGACAAAACATTTTAGAACGTTTGCAGCATGCTGGTTTTCGCAGCTTTTCTCTGTTATTTCGAGATGAGCTAAAGATAATATAATAATATGCCATTTAGCAGACGCTTTTATCCAAAGCGACTTACAGTCATGCGTGCATAATTTTTTTGTGTATGGGTGGTCCCGGGGATCGAACCCACTACCTTGGCGTTACAAGTGCCGTGCTCTACCAGCTGAGCTACAGAGGACCAATGAGGTTCGTTTTGAGAAAAGTCAGCTAATCTTCCAAGGTATAACTAACTATCTAGCTACTAGCTAGTTCATTTTCTCTCACGATTATAAAGCCAACAAAATGTTAATTAAAACAGCATATTATTTACCTAAAATGTTAGCTGTGTTAGCACAGTCACTAGATTATTCAGGGTCAGTGTTACATAGACAGTACATGGTTGCTCTATCTATGGGAAAAACTGCAATCATTTTGCAAGCAACATTGCTAAAATGAATGAAAATAAATGTAAATGAACCTCAGAAAATGTTACCTGTAATGCTTATCTCCTGTAGACTTAATGTAATCTCCTTATTTTCATACTGTACCTAAATTACAAGGGTTGGATTTGCACTAAACTATTTTATATGTCAGCACTTAAAAGGCATGTACAAAATCTGGTATATGGTTTGCCTCATAAATATTGTCTACTGGTAACATTTTAAAATGAGAACATATAGCTCAACATGTAAACAATGTGTGTGTTTAGCTATTCTCTGCTTCAGATGGCCATAAGGCCAGTAATGCCGTCATACTGTAGACCTATGGCTGCACTGGCGATGCATGCCATTTGCATTGACTCACTGTGGCTGTAGTAGCTAACAGGGTGTAGTAACATCAGTCAGTGGTGTGTTTTCTGTTCTCTTTAGATAAACGGAGAGCTCTGGTGGAGTTGAACAAACCAGTCTGGTAGCAGCGGTACAGTCCAAAGACTAAACCTCCTGAATGGTACCCTATCCCCTTTATAGCGCAATAGTTTTGACCCTATGGGGCACACTGACACCAATGGGCCCTAGCCTGAACATCTGCTCTGTTTCTACTGAGAACTGTCTAACTGGTGTTGTCTGTGTCCCAGATCTGTCTCTAGTAGCCTGGTCCCAGATCTGTCTCTAGTAGCCTGGTCCCAGGTCTGTCTCTAGTTGCCTGGTCCCAGGTCTGTCTCTAGTAGCCTGGTCCCAGATCTGTCTCTAGTAGCCTGGTCCCAGATCTGTCTCTAGTAGCCTGGTCCCAGGTCTGTCTCTAGTAGCCTGGTCCCAGATCTGTCTCTAGTAGCCTGGTCCCAGATCTGTCTCTAGTTGCCTGGTCCCAGATCTGTCTCTAGTAGCCTGGTCCCATATCTGTCTCTAGTTGCCTGGTCCCAGATCTGTCTCTAGTTGCCTGGTCCCAGATCTGTCTCTAGTTGCCTGGTCCCAGGTCTGTCTCTAGTTGCCTGGTCCCAGATCTGTCTCTAGTAGCCTGGTCCCAGATCTGTCTCTAGTTGCCTGGTCCCAGATCTGTCTCTAGTAGCCTGGTCCCAGATCTGTCTCTAGTAGCCTGGTCCCAGATCTGTCTCTAGTAGCCTGGTCCCAGATCTGTCTCTAGTAGCCTGGTCCCAGGTCTGTCTCTAGTTGCCTGGTCCCAGGTCTGTCTCTAGTAGCCTGGTCCCAGATCTGTCTCTAGTAGCCTGGTCCCAGATCGGTCTCTAGTAGCCTGGTCCCAGATCTGTCTCTAGTTGCCTGGTCCCAGATCTGTCTCTAGTTGCCTGGTCCCAGATCTGTCTCTAGTTGCCTGGTCCCAGATCTGTCTGGATGGCCCATACAGACTTTCTCTCAGGCTGTGTCTCTGTTTGTCTAGTTGGTGCACATCGTTTCCGTTCATTGCTCAAGCCGGCCTTGTGGCATTCTCTTACCTAATACCAAAGTTGCAGGGTCTGGATTCACAAAACATTTCTTAAGGTTTTCAAAATCCAGACTCAATGCATGGCTCACCTAGTCTCAACCTGCTTCCAAACAGCAGTACAGGGGAAGGGGGGGGGGGGGGGGGGGGGATAATGCACCAAATGTAAATATTGAACAGCCATGCATGTCCCCATCTGTAGCCTATTGGCTGTCTTGACTGAGTCTGCTTCTGGCACCAATAGCATCCCTTCTCCTTCTATAGCAGCTCCTTTATTGGTCACTTAGCAGGATGTTACAGTTTAGCACCAGCTCTATGTCTAACTATCTATACCTTTCAGTGCCAATACGACTGTGATGACAATTTGTAAGTCGCTCTGGATAAGAGCGTCTGCTAAATGACGAAAATGTAAATGTAAATGTAAATTTGACAGGGCTATTCAACTATATTCTTACAGGGGCCAGGTGTTAAAAATTTACATTTCAGGGGGGCCGGACATTTTCCACATTCGATTATTATTCGGTAGAACTGTATAAAAAAGCAACGCACACCCACCAATAAATCACTTTTCTTAAAATGAAATGTTGCTAAAAGTAATTAGGAAAGAAGTGGAGGAGGTCAACCAACGCGAGTTGAGGTGCAACCAAAACATTTGGATAATAATTGAAAATTAGATAATCATTGCTAATTATTTTATTTAAACAACTATTAAAAGCTTCTTCAAAGTAATTAGGTCATTTTTGAATAATCTGAAAACAAAGCATCTCAATAAATACTACAAAGATATGCCAAATTCCAGTCTGAAGGAAGTATGCTTTGAATTCATTTCCCTCAGTCATTAGGTGTGTTTTTCTGTGCCACTCCCTTAGGAGACCTTGTGAGCATCAGAGACGGCATCATAGTCTTTCAGAAAAGGGATCATAATATTTTGTAGGTTAAACGCGTTCAAATGCTAGAGCCAAATTCAAATGATGAAAAAATCATCAACATGCCACATAGGAACTAGAAACTGCTAAAAACCGCTGGAAACCACACTATAGACAAACACAATGGTGCTTGTCATTTTGGCACTGAATGTCGGATTCTGGCAGGATTTTTTTTTTTGCAGATCTTTTAATAATGTTCAGAATTGATCAAAAGGCCAGTCTAAATTAATAAACGGTCCGGATCTGGCCCGCAGGCCGCCAGTTTAATAGCCCTGCCATTTGATAAGCTGCAAAATAGATTTACATAGCTGATATACTGAGAGAGAGTGACAATCAAATAAAACAGATTGGAGATCTTACAACTAGACAAAAAGGACATTTGAGAATAAAACACAGACGCAGAAACCCTTCCCCTCTTTATTGCAGGATTGTGATATGTGATTAATCAACATTGACACTAGTTCGTTTTGAATAATAGTTTAACAATCTTCACAATATTTTAACTGGTAGCAAAGTGCAGCCAGCACCCATGTGGATGAATGGCGACAAGGAAAAATGTGTGTTTGTCAGCAGAGCGGTTTAGAACGTGTTGTGACGTTTGACTTTACCAGTGTAATCCACGTTCAATTGCAATAAATATAAATCGCAGCCTGTCGGCCACACTTGATAACTTGAAAACTAGCACTTGAAGCTAGCATAGGCAACAACAACTACCCAGACGGAAAACAGTGACACACATGACACACAGCACCCCTTCTATGGGGGAGGGGTTCTTTAAATGTAACATCCAATGAAAACCTTGCCGCTGGGAGCCAGCAGACCATTCAAACCGTTTCTGCAATACAACATTCTCCAGACCTCCAAGGAAGGCATAACAACGACAGCAAAGATTTTTATTAATCAAATCAAATTTAATTTGTCACATACACGTGTTTAGCAGATGTTATAGCGGGTGTAGCGAAATGCTTGTGCTTCTCGCTCCGACAGTGCGGTAATATCTAACAAGTAATATCTAACCATTTCACAACATATACCCTATACACACAAAACTAGTAAGGGATGGAATTTAAGAAAATATACATATATGGACAAGCAATGACAGAGCGGCATGGACTAAGATACAGTAGAATATTATAGAATAGAATGCAGTATATACATATGAGATGAGTAGTGCCCCACGGGGGGTATGAAGAAAAAAAAAAAAGTAATGTATGCACTAACTGTAAGTCGCTCTGGATAAGAGCGTCTGCTAAATGACTAAAATATAAATGTAAATGTAGTGCAAGATATGTAAACATTATTAAAGTGACTAGTGTTCCATTTCTTAAGTGGCCAGTGATTTCAATAGGCAGCAGCAGCCTCTAATGTGCTAGTGATGGCTATTTAACAGTCTGATGGCCTTGAGATAGAAGCTGTTTTTCATTCTCTCGGTCCCAGCTTTGATGCACCTGTACTGACCTCCCTTCTGAATGATAGCGGGGTGAACAGGCAGTGGCTCAGGTGGTTGACGTCCTTGATTATATTTTTGGCCTTCCTGTAACTAAACCAAGATAGGCCACAGCCTGTCGTTTCCAATGAGAACAAATTAGTCATAGTGGGCAGAACAAGAAAGAAGGTGGGCAGAGCCAAGCACGAGCTAGCGAGGTACTATTGGCACGTTCTAGCATGCATCTGCATATTTTCGTTAGGGAACGCCTCCTCTGCGCGTGTGCAATAACTCAATTCGTCTTTGCACTACTTTTAAACAACACGATTTTTAAACACTTTTGCAAAAGTTAAAGTCTACAATACTTAGTCTACTCTGTTCATAACATATTCTAGTTTTGGGAACAGAGGCACTGCATCGCAGTGCTAGCTGTGCCACTAGAGATCCTGGTTCGAATCCAGGCTCTGTCGTAGCCGGCCGCGACCGGGAAACCCATGGGGTGGCGCACAATTCGTCCAGGGTAGGGGAGGGAATGGCCGGCAGGGATGTAGCTCAGTTGGTAGAGCATGGCGTTTGCAATGCCAGGGTTGTGGGTTTGATTCCCATGGGGGGGCCAGTATGAAAAATACAAAAAATAATGTATGCACTCACTAACTGTAAGTCGCTCTGGATAAGAGCGTCTGCTAAATGACTAAAATGTAAATGTAAAAATGTTTCATCGATGAGAAAATTTGCAGAATGTCGGCCAAAATCCATCTCGTTCCATCTTCTCCCACTGCCGGCCAGTGGGCTTCATCTCACTACCATATTTGGTAGTGAGTGGAAACGCCAATCATCGGATGCTTCACATTTATACATCCAGTGAAATATCTGTCTCGTTGTTCAATCTGTGGCGACGTGATTTTGGAGATATGGCAACGCGAGACTAGCGGTAGGCTAATCAGAGCATATACTAGCTAACGCAAGTTCAGCCTTCAGCAGAAGTTTGTAAAAATATTTGATATACCCCGAATAAATAATATACCAGCCTTTCATCTCAATCAATACCAGTAAAACAAGATACACTACATGGCCAAAAGTAGGTGGACACCCCTTCAAATTATTGGATTTGGCTATTTCAGCCACATCCGTTACTGACAGGTGTATAAAATCGAGCACACAGCCATGCAATCTCTATAGACAAACACTGGCATTAGAATGTGGCACTGTCATAGGATGCCACCTTTCCAACAAGTCAGTTCATCAAATTTCTGCCCTGCTGGACCTGCCCCGGTCAACTGGAAGTGCTGTTATTGTGAAGTGGAAACGGAGCGACAACGGCTCAGCCGTGAGGTGGTAGGCCACACAAGCTGACAGAACGGGACCGGTTAGTGCTGGAAATCTGTCTTTATTACTCAGACAATTAAATAAGATATTGTTATCGAATGAAAGGCAGCGTAGGGCCTAATACAACCGGTATGTTATACACTATATATACAAAAGTATGTGAGTATGCAACTCTCACTACCGAGCTCCGAACTGCCTCTGGAAGCAATGTCAGCACAATAACTGTTTGTCGGGAGCTTCATGAAATGGTTTTCCATGGCCGAGCAGCCACACACAAGCCTAAGATCACCATGCGCAATGCCAAGCGTCAGCTGGAATGATGTAAAGCTCACCTCCATTGGACTCTGGAGAAGTGGAAACGCATTCTCTGGAGTGATGAATCACGCTTCACTATCTGGCAGACGAATCTGGGTTTGGTGAATGCCAGGGGAACGCTGCCTGCCCGAATGCATAGTGCCAACTGTAAAGTTTGGTGGAGGAGGAATAATGGTCTGGGGCTGTTTATCATGGTTCGGGCTAGGCCCCTTAGTTCCAGTGAAGGGAAATGTTAATGCTACAGCATACAATGACATTCTAGACGATTCTGTGCTTCCAAATTTGTGGCAACAGTTTGGGGAAGGCACTTTCCTGTTTCAGCATGACAATGCCCCCGTGCAAAAAGCGAGGTCCATACAGAAATGGTTTGTCGAGATCGGTGTGGGAGAAATAATAATAATAATAATATGCCATTTAGCAGACGCTTTTATCCAAAGCGACTTACAGTCACGCGTGCATAAATTTTTGTGTATGGGTGGTCCCGGGGATCGAACCCACTACCTTGGCGTTACAAGCGCCGTGCTCTACCAGCTGAGCTACAGAGGACCACAAAGAACTTGACTGATCTTCACAGAACCCTGACCTCAACCCCATCAAAAAAACTTTTCTGATGAATTGGAACACTGACTGTGAGCCAGGCCTAATCGCCCAACATCAGTGCCCGACCTCACTAATGCTCTTGTGGCTGAATGGAAGCAAGTCCCCGCAGCAATGTTCCAACGTCTAGTAGAAAGCCTTCCCAGAAGAGTGGAGGCTGTTATAGCATTAAAGGGGGGACCAACTCTATATTAATGGCCATGATTTTGGAATGAGATGTTCGACAAGCAGGTGTCCACATACTTTTGGCCATGTAGTGTAGTTTAACATTGTACAGTCGTGGTCAAAAGTTTTGAGAATGACACAAATACTAATTTTCGCAGTCTTCTGCCTCAGTTTTGATGATGGCAATTTGCATATACTCCAGAATGTCATGAAGAGTGATCAGATGAATTGCAATTAATTGCAAAGTCCCTCTTTGCCATGAAAATGAACTTATTACCAAAAAAACATTTCCACTGCATTTCAGCCCTGCCACAAAAGGACCAGCTGCCATCATGTCAGTGATTCTCTCGTTAACACAGGTGAGAGTGTTGACGAGGACAAGGCTGGAGATCACTCTGTCATGCTGATTGAGTTAGAATAACAAACTGGAAGCTTTAAAAGGAGGGTAGTGCTAGAAATCATTGTTCTTCCTCTGTTAACCATGGTTACCTGCAAGAAAACACGTGCCGTCATTATTGCTTTGCACAAAAAAGGCTTCACAGGCAAGGATATTGGTGCTAGTAAGATTGCACCTAAATCAACCATTTATCGGATCATCAAGAACTTCAAGGAGAGAGGTTCAATTGTTGTGAAGAAGGCGTCAGGGCGCCCAAGAAAGTCCAGCAAGCGCCAGGACCGTCTCCTAAAGTTGATTCAGCTGCGGGATCGGGGCACCACCAGTGCAGAGCTTGCTCAGGAATGGCAGCAGGCAGGTGTGAGTGCATCTGCACGCACAGTGAGGCGAAGACTTTTGGAGGATGGCCTGGTGTCAAGATGGGCAGCAAAGATGCCACTTCTCTCCATGAAAAACATCAGGGACAGACTGATATTCTGCAAAAGGTACAGGGATTGGACTGCAGAGGACTGGGGTAAAGTCATTTTCTCTGATGAATCCTCTTTCCGATTGTTTGGGGCATCCGGAAAACACCTTGTCCAGAGAAGACAAGGTGAGCGCTACCATCAGTCCTGTGTCATGCCAACAGTAAAGCATCCTGAGACCATTCTTGTGTGGGGTTGCTTCTCAGCCAAGGGAATGGGCTCACTCACATCCTCCGAGAGCAACTTCTCCCAACCATCCAAGAACAGTTTGGTGACGACCTATGCCTTTTCCAGCATGATGGAGCACCTTGACATAAGGCAAAAGTGATAACTAAGTGGCTCGGTGAACAAAACATTGAAATTTTGGGTCTATGGCCAGGAAACTCCCCAGACCTTAATCCCATTGAGAACTTGTGGTCGATCCTCAAGAGGCGGGTGGACAAACAAAAACCCACAAATTCTGACAAACTCCAAGCATTGATTATGCAAAAATGGGCTGCCATCAGTCAGGATGTGGCCCAGACGTTAATTGACAGCATGCCAGGGCGGATTGCAGAGGTCTTGAAAAAGAAGGGTCAACACTGCAAATATTGACTCTTTGCATAAACTTAATGTAATTGTCAATAAAAGCCTTTGACACTTATGGAATGCTTGTAATTATAAAAATATCTCATAACACTGAAGCAGCGAACTTTGTGAAGACCAATAGTTGTGTCATTCTCAAAACTTTTGACCACGACTGTACAATGCTCATGTTCTTTGAATGTTGGAGAAAAAACAAGACAGACAAACCCAAGCTCAAGTTAACTGTTACTTTGTTGCACGCTTTTGATAAAAATGAAAGAAAGAAAACGTTGATTCATAATACTGGTTCCAACATTAGCCGGTATTTTATAGAAATACATTCATGCTTTGTTGCTTTGCTGTTATTTTCACTGAAGTGGTTTGAAAATAAGTCTTACCATATGTTTGCTGCTGGAACACCGACACACTACACCTTTAGATGTGTCACACCTGCTTTACTGTGTATGCAATACAGATTGTTCTGGGCTTGATAATTATAACCCTTGATTGCCATTTACTGTATCTCTTTCGTCCTTTTAAAGGTTTGCGATAATAGCCATTTTTAGCTTTATGTAGACAGTCATAATTCAATTGTCACACTTTGGATTTAGGCGTAGCCTATTGTCATGGTAATTTACATTTACGTCATTTAGCAGACGCTCTTATCCAGAGCGACTTACAAATTGGTGCATTCACCTTATAGCCAGTAGTACAACCACTTTACAATTGTTTTTTTTTAAATATTTATTTTTTGTTAAATTTAAATATATATATTTTTTTTTGTTTGTTAATTTTTTTTAAAATGTTCTTCTTAGTTGATAAGCATCACTGAAGTGTACTATTACCACTGTTCTTGTGGTTAATCTGTTTACTGGATGTTGTCTAGTAGTCTACCAGCACTCTTCAGTTTTCCTGCCATCTCTGAAACGGGTAAACAAATCATGTCTCTACATGTCTAGCCTGGTATTTTATGCCCAGAACTAGGCCACACATTGCACAAGAGCAATCCAGGTAGTAGCCTATGCCACTTGAACGTCATGTTGAGCAGCAGCAACACTCTCTACTTCTGCTTCCACTCCCCTATGACCCCTCACCCCTCTGACCACTTCCCTGTTCTCCTCCCTCCTTTCCCTCCTCCCTCCCTCCCCTCTTCCCTCCCTCCCCTCGGTTCCCCATTCTGTCTAACATTCCTCTTGGGAGGTGGTTCGATGCAGGGCCAGACAGGTAGCAGCTGAATGCATCCTTCCTGGCTTTGACTCCAACCCCCGCCCCCTCTGTCTCTGTCTCTCTGTGTCTTTCTCTCTCTCTCTCTCTCCCCTCTCTCCCTTTCCTCCCCTCTCCCCTGCCTCTTCTTCTTCTCCTCTCCTGCTGGGCAGCCATCTCCCTCCCTCCCTCTCCTTCCTCCTCTCCCTTCATGTCTGCCTGCTCACGTCTCACGGCAGCAGGTATACAGGCCAGACAGACCAGGGAGCCACGTGTTGTTTAACCAGCAGATTGCAGGATGATGCCAGAGACAGTCTGGTTTGTGTGCTCTGCAGGAGGGGCTGCCAGTTAGGAAGACCTCTGTGACCTGCTAGTCTTTTCTTTCAGCTGAAATTTTTATAATCTGCTATGCAGGATGAGAATCCTTGGGCGCTTAGAGGTGATGCTGTTTTCATCTGCTCGTTTTGTAATATGTCTTGAGGTTCAGAAACCTGGAGCGGAAATAAAAAAAGACACTTTTTATTTTAGTTAACATCTATTGCATTAAAGTAGTTTTTTGAATCAAAAGCAGACCTGGCATTTAATAGCCTACAAAAGGCAGCGTTCTTGACATGCCACTGGAAATATGAAAAATATGTATCCTTTTTATTACCTTCTTCCTTTCTTCAACTCAGAACAGTTTGTCCCAGTGAACTCTGCGAATGGATATGAATTGGCTCCATTGCCAAGGTTTTCATCAGGGTGTCATGTAACCGCTAGTCCACTGTTTTCTTCTTGTCAGGCAGCTGTCATGGCAACAGAGTGAGATGTTCAGTTGGCTGTCAGAGCTTCAGGTAAAAGGAACAGGAGTGCTGATCTGGATCTGTAGCCTAATGACCAATAGGTTTCAAACATGAAGCCTAAATTCAGATGAAAGAGCACATTTATTACTTATTAATACACTTTTTTGAGACATTCCCCTGGTACAAATATAGAGTGCTATCTCTATTGCAGGTCTCCATCTTTTTTAGAGTTTCAGCTAACCTATACGACAAAGGCCTGAAAAGGAACTGTTTTACCAGGAAGGGGGAAGGGTTTTATTGTACGGTTTACTGGTGTAACTGAGAAGAGTTACTTAAAGAAAGGCTCCAGTTCAGTTATCATATACTTCTCCTCCTGTGCTTGTTTAGATGCCCTGAGTTGATAAAACACCCCGTTCTTCCTCTTCTCTCAGTTCCATAGTTTCCATTGGTTACTTAACTACTGTATCCTCTCAGGGGTCACAGGAAATTTCTCTCCCACCCTGGGAATGTCTGTCTAAACAATATGATGTATTTATTTGGACTTTATTACTTTATCTAGCCCTCTGCTGTGATGTAATGGATGTGGGTAGACATTGTACTGAAACGTGTGAGCTGCAATTGACCTAAAAAATGGGCCAAGGGGATATTATATTTTCATGGTGTGACTGAAAGTGTGAATGTGGATCAAAAGTAAGAAGAAGACTGGGCCTATGTGATGGAAAGCACAGGCCTATGAGACTGGGTCTATATGATGGAAAGCACAGGCCTAGAAGACTGGGTCTATGTGATGGAAAGCACAGGCCTATGAGACTGGGTCTATGTGATGGAAAGCACAGGCCTAGAAGACTGGGCCTATGTGATGGAAAGCACAGGCCTATGAGACTGGGTCTATATGATGGAAAGCACAGGCCTAGAAGACTGAGCCTATGTGATGGAAAGCACAGGCCTATGAGACTGGGTCTATATGATGGAAAGCACAGGCCTAGAAGACTGGGCCTATGTGATGGAAAGCACAGGCCTATGAGACTGGGTCTATATGATGGAAAGCACAGGCCTAGAAGACTGGGCCTATGTGATGGAAAGCACAGGCCTATGAGACTGGGTCTATATGATGGAAAGCACAGGCCTAGAAGACTGGGTCTATGTGATGGAAAGCACAGGCCTATGAGACTGGGTCTATGTGATGGAAAGCACAGGCCTAGAAGACTGGGCCTATGTGATGGAAAGCACAGGCCTAGGAGACTGGGCCTATGTGATGGAAAGCACAGGCCTAGGAGACTGGGTCTATGCGATGGAAAGCACAGGCCTAGCAGTTTTATAGTTGTCTCAATGGTCATACCCAAAGGTTAAGGCTGGACATCTGTCTTTATTACTCAGACAATGAAATAAGATATGGTTATCGAATGAAAGGCAACGTAGGGTCTTATACAACCGGTATGTTATATAATACAGTACCAGTGAAAAGTTTGGACACACCAACTCATTCTGGGGTTTGTCTTTATTTTTACTATTTTCTACATTGTAGAATAATAGTGAAGACATCAAAACTATGAAATAACACATATGGAATCATGTAGTAATCAAAAAAGTGTTAAACAAATTATTCAAATAACCACCCTTTGCCTTGATGACAGCTTTGCACACTCTTGGCATTCTCTCAACCAGCTTCACCTGGAATGCTTTTCCAACAGTCTTGAAAGAGTTCCCACATATGCTAAGCACTTGTTGGCTGCTTTTCCTTCACTCTGCTGTCCGACTCATCCCAAACCATCTCAATTGGGTTGAGGTCGGGGGATTGTGGAGTCCAGGTCAGCTGATGCAGCACTCCCTCACTCTTCTTGGTAGAATAGCCCTTACACAGCCTGGAGCTGTGTTGGGTCATTGTCCTGTTGAAAAACAAATGATAGTCCCACTAAGCCCAAACCAGATGGGATGGCGTATCGCTGCAGAATGCTGTGGTAGCCATGCTGGTTAAGTGTGTCTTGAATTCTAAATAAATCACAGACAGTGTCACCAGCAAAGCACCCCCACACCATAACACCTCCTCCTCCATGCTTTACGGTGGGAACTACACATGCGGAGATCATTGGCATTTTTTCCTATTTTGTTGCATTACAACCTGTAATTTAAATTGATTTTTATTTGGATTTCATGTAATGGACACACACAAAATAGTCAAAATTGGTGTAGTGAAATGAAAAACAACATAACTTGTTTCAAAGAATTCTAAAAAATAAATAACGGAAAAGTGGTGCGTGCATATGTATTCACCCCCTTTGCTATGAAGCCCCTAAATAAGATCTGGTGCAACCAATTACCTTCAGAAGTCACATAATTAGTTAGATTGCACACAGGTGGACTTTATTTAAGTGTCACATGATCTGTCACATGATCTCAGTATATATACACCTGTTCTGAAAGGCCCCAGAGTCTGCAACACCACTAAGCAAGGGGCACCACCAAGCAAGCGGCACCATGAAGACCAAGGAGCTCTCCAAACAGGTCAGGGACAAAGTTGTGGAGAAGTACAGATCAGGGTTGGGTTATAAAAAAAATATCAGAAACTTTGAACATCCCACGGAGCACCATTAAATCCATTATAAAAAATTGAAAGGATATGGCACCACAACAAACCTGCCAAGAGAGGGCCGCCCACTAAAACTCACGGACCAGGCAAGGAGGGCATTAATCAGAGAGGCAACAAAGAGACCAAAGATAACCCTGAAGGAGCTGCAAAGCGTCACATCGGAGATTGGAGTATCTGTCCATAGGACCACTTTAAGCCGTACACTCCACAGAGCTGGGCTTTACGGAAGAGTGGCCAGAAAAAAAGCCATTGCTTAAAGAAAAAAAGAAGCAAACAAGGCCAAAAGGGTCAGAATTGAAGGAATGATGGACGGCGCTAAATACAGGGAAATTCTTGACTTTGGTGGGGATGAATAGTTATGCACGTTTTTTTGTCTTATTTCTTGTTTGTTTCACAAAATTTTTTATTTTGCATCTTCAAAGTGGTAGGCATGTTGTGTAAATCAAATGATACAAACCCCCCAAAAATCAATTTTAATTCCAGGTTGTAAGGCAACAAAATAGGGAAAATGCCAAGGGGGGTGAATACTTTCGCAAGCCACTGTATTATTGGTGTCTTTTTAGT
The DNA here is from genome assembly GCF_964263955.1 of Coregonus lavaretus. Classification (NCBI taxonomy): domain Eukaryota; kingdom Metazoa; phylum Chordata; class Actinopteri; order Salmoniformes; family Salmonidae; genus Coregonus; species Coregonus lavaretus. Next base: position 23,326 of record NW_028165202.1, on the reverse strand, counting down.
AGTGGTTTCTTTGCAGCAATTCAACCATTAAGGCCTGATTCACACAGTCCCCTCTGAACAGTTGATGTTGAGATGTGTCTGTGACTAGAAATCTGTGAAGCATTTATTTGGGCTGCAATTTCTGAGGCTGGTAACTCTAATGAACTTATCCTCTGCAGCAGAGGTAACTCTGGGTCTTCCTTTCCTGTGGTGGTCCTCATGAGAACCAGTTTCATCATAGCGCTTGATGGTTTTTGCGACTGCACTTGAAGAAACTTTTCCGGATTGACTGACCTTCATGTCTTAAAGTAATGATGGATTGTCGTTTCTCTTTGCTTATTTGAGCTGTTCTTGCCATAATATGGACTTGGTCTTTTACCAAATAGGGCTATCTTCTGTATACCCCACCTACCTTGTCACAACACAACTGATTGGCTCAAACGCATTAAGAAGGATAGTATGTGAGTATGCAACACTCACTACCGAGTTCCAAACTGCCTCTGGAAGCAACGTCAGCACAATAAATGTTTGTCGGGAGCTTCATGAAATGGGTTTCCATGGCCGAGCAGCCGCACACAAGCCTAAGATCACCATGCGCAATGCCAAGCATCAGCTGGAGTGGCGTAAAGCTCGCCACCATTGGACTCTGGAGCAGTGGAAATGCGCTCTCTGGAGTGATGAATCACGCTTCACCTGGCACCATCTGGCAGTCCGACGGACGAATCTGGGTTTGGCGGATGCCAGGAGAATGCTACCTGTCCGAATGCATAGTGCCAACTGTAAAGTTTGTTGGTGGAGGAATAATGGTCTGGGGCTGTTTTTTGTGGTTCGGGTAGGCCCCTTAGTTCCAGTGAACGGAAATCTTAACACTACAGCATACAATGACATTCTAGACGATTCTGTGCTTTCAACTTTGTGGCAACAGTTTGGGGAAGGCCCTTTCCTGTTTCAGCATGACAATGCCGCCATGCACAAAGCGAGGTCCATACAGAAATGGTTTGTCGAGATCGGTGTGGAAGAACTTGACTGATCTTCATAGAACCCTGACCTCAACCCCATCAAACACCTTTGGGATGAATTGGAACGCCGACTGCGAGCCAGGCCTAATTATTTTTCTTATTGATGTGGAACAGCCCATGTGCAGCTTTCTCTGAGTGAAGCATGTAAGCAGCCTTATGAAACTTAAACCTATTCAAAACATTTTCACACCCTTCCACCGTATGTCTCTTGCGTACAAGTATGCGGATATAAATTATAGCTTAATGACAAAAATTCCCAGTAGTTGTCATCAGAGATGTTTGTAATTGAAACAAGAAGCTCGAATTAACATTAGGCTTATTGACATTTGGCCTATCCTGTACTCCTGAAAAATCTTAATTCACTTCCTGAATCTGTGTTTAAAGGCAGGGGATTGGTTGAAGTCCCAGTGTGTTGATGTGTCAAGATGAATGACTCATGATGTGTCCATATGTCATTAGCTCTGCCTCTTAGTGTCTGTCACCAACATTCTCTCTCTAAGCTTCTATTACAGCTGCTTACCCAATGCTCCAGTGAGGGGAACTTGCCAGGCAGCCTCCCATGCAAATACTGTATAACAGGGATCATCAACTAGATTCAGCCGCAGGCCGTTTTATTTCTCGTTTTTTTCTTGAGCAGATGGTCAGGGGGCCGGAACATAATTAAGCAATAAGGCCCAAGGGGGTGTGGTATATCGCCAATATACCATGGCTAAGGGCTGTTCTTACGCACAACGCAACGCGGAGTGCCTGGATACAGCCCTTAGCCATCGTATATTGGCCATATACCACAAACCCTTGAGGTACCTTATTGCTATTATAAACTGGTTACCAACGTAATTAGAGCAGTAAAAATATATGTTTGACTAAAACAATCATTTCAAACCTTGCTTACATTTGTATGTGATCACGTGTCTCTCTATTATGCGTGGGAATACTTTGGAACAGATTTCTTAAATAAAAATCACTTTGAGCTCAGCAGATTTGGCCCGCGGGCCGCCAGTGGTTGAACCCTGCTGTATAACTTGGCCTAGGGTGTATACCTGCTGCTATACGCACAGGATCACTCAGACTAACTTTGCATCTAGACCTAACTTGTTTTACACTGCTATTGGCTTGAATTAGGTTTAGGCAACTTTAGGTTACGCTAACTGTTGTTGCAACTCAAGATGTTTCGGTAACAAATAGGCTACAGCGATGCATTATGGTACTACCAAGCGGAAGATAGTGATACAGCAGACCAGATAGTGGTTTATTTTCAGGGAAAACTCCAGCGGAACATTAGCCTAATCATAACAGGATAGGACTTGTCAGATTCCTTGTCAAGTCAGCTGTAATGGAATGTCCACTCTGTACTTCTATCCCAGAAGGGTCTGCTCATCTCTGTTGATATTATTTGACACAACTTCCCCCTAGTCAGTTCCCTGATCAAAGACTAGGCCTGTATGAGGAGGATCACAGAAGAAAAGCCTGCAGTCTCCCATCTTTGATCTTATTCAGTTGTTAACTTTGTTATTATTCTCAAGGAAAGACCTCTCGATAGCCCCACGTCCCTACTGTACAGGATTCCATGGACAGGATTACTGTACAGGATTCCATGGACAGGATTACTGTACAGGATTCCATGGACAGGATTACTGTACAGGATTCCATGGACAGGATTACTGTACAGGATTTCAACAACACCGTGCTGTGAACTGTTGCCATTGTGAATTCATTACAGGGTCTATTTCTTTGTGAATTTTCACTCAGAGCGTGAGATTTGGCCGGGCTGTCGAGTGGCTGTAAGTTAGAGGTGGGCCTGGGAGGCTGGGGGAACACTAACATTACAGTCAGCTGTAGGGGAGGCTGGGGGAACACTAACATTACAGTCAGCTGTAGGGGAGGCTGGGGGAACACTAACATTACAGTCAGCTGTAGGGGAGGCTGGGGAAACACTAACATTACAGTCAGCTGTAGGGGAGGCTGGGAGGCTGGGGGAACACTAACATTACAGTCAGCTGTAGGGGAGGCTGGGGGAACACTAACATTACAGTCAGCTGTAGGGGAGGCTGGGGAAACACTAACATTACAGTCAGCTGTAGGGGAGGCTGGGGAAACACTAACATTACAGTCAGCTGTAGGGGAGGCTGGGGGAACACTAACATTACAGTCAGCTGTAGGGGAGGCTGGGAGAACACTAACATTACAGTCAGCTGTAGGGGAGGCTGGGGGAACACTAACATTACAGTCAGCTGTAGGGGAGGCTGGGAGAACACTAACATTACAGTCAGCTGTAGGGGAGGCTGGGAGGCTGGGGGAACACTAACATTACAGTCAGCTGTAGGGGAGGCTGGGGAAACACTAACATTACAGTCAGCTGTAGGGGAGGCTGGGAGGCTGGGAGAACACTAACATTACAGTCAGCTGTAGGGGAGGCTGGGAGGCTGGGGGAACACTAACATTACAGTCAGCTGTAGGGGAGGCTGGGGGAACACTAACATTACAGTCAGCTGTAGGGGAGGCTGGGAGGCTGGGAGAACACTAACATTATAGTCAGCTGTAGGGGAGGCTGGGGGAACACTAATATTATAGTCAGCTGTAGGGGAGGCTGGGAGGCTGGGGGAACACTAACATTACAGTCAGCTGTAGGGGAGGCTGGGAGAACACTAACATTACAGTCAGCTGTAGGGGAGGCTGGGAGAACACTAACATTACAGTCAGCTGTAGGGGAGGCTGGGGGAACACTAACATTACAGTCAGCTGTAGGGGAGGCTGGGGGAACACTAACATTACAGTCAGCTGTAGGGGAGGCTGGGGGAACACTAATATTACAGTCAGCTGTAGGGGAGGCTGGGGAAACACTAACATTACAGTCAGCTGTAGGGGAGGCTGGGAGAACACTAACATTACAGTCAGCTGTAGGGGAGGCTGGGAGGCTGGGAGGCTGGGGGAACACTAACATTACAGTCAGCTGTAGGGGAGGCTGGGAGAACACTAACATTACAGTCAGCTGTAGGGGAGGCTGGGAGGCTGGGAGAACACTAACATTACAGTCAGCTGTAGGGGAGGCTGGGAGGCTGGGGGAACACTAACATTACAGTCAGCTGTAGGGGAGGCTGGGAGAACACTAACATTACAGTCAGCTGTAGGGGAGGCTGGGAGGCTGGGAGGCTGGGGGAACACTAACATTACAGTCAGCTGTAGGGGAGGCTGGGAGGCTGGGGGAACACTAACATTACAGTCAGCTGTAGGGGAGGCTGGGAGGCTGGGGGAACACTAACATTACAGTCAGCTGTAGGGGAGGCTGGGGGAACACTAACATTACAGTCAGCTGTAGGGGAGGCTGGGAGGCTGGGGGAACACTAACATTACAGTCAGCTGTAGGGGAGGCTGGGGGAACACTAATATTACAGTCAGCTGTAGGGGAGGCTGGGAGAACACTAACATTACAGTCAGCTGTAGGGGAGGCTGGGGGAACACTAACATTACAGTCAGCTGTAGGGGAGGCTGGGAGGCTGGGGGAACACTAACATTACAGTCAGCTGTAGGGGAGGCTGGGAGGCTGGGGGAACACTAACATTACAGTCAGCTGTAGGGGAGGCTGGGAGGCTGGGGGAACACTAACATTACAGTCAGCTGTAGGGGAGGCTGGGGGAACACTAACATTACAGTCAGCTGTAGGGGAGGCTGGGGGAACACTAACATTACAGTCAGCTGTAGGGGAGGCTGGGGGAACACTAACATTACAGTCAGCTGTAGGGGAGGCTGGGGAAACACTAACATTACAGTCAGCTGTAGGGGAGGCTGGGGGAACACTAACATTACAGTCAGCTGTAGGGGAGGCTGGGGAAACACTAACATTACAGTCAGCTGTAGGGGAGGCTGGGGGAACACTAACATTACAGTCAGCTGTAGGGGAGGCTGGGGGAACACTAACATTACAGTCAGCTGTAGGGGAGGCTGGGAGGCTGGGGGAACACTAACATTACAGTCAGCTGTAGGGGAGGCTGGGAGAACACTAATATTACAGTCAGCTGTAGGGGAGGCTGGGGGAACACTAACATTATAGTCAGCTGTAGGGGAGGCTGGGGGAACACTAACATTACAGTCAGCTGTAGGGGAGGCTGGGAGGCTGGGGGAACACTAACATTATAGTCAGCTGTAGGGGAGGCTGGGGGAACACTAACATTACAGTCAGCTGTAGGGGAGGCTGGGGAAACACTAACATTACAGTCAGCTGTAGGGGAGGCTGGGAGAACACTAACATTACAGTCAGCTGTAGGGGAGGCTGGGAGGCTGGGGGAACACTAACATTATAGTCAGCTGTAGGGGAGGCTGGGGGAACACTAACATTACAGTCAGCTGTAGGGGAGGCTGGGAGGCTGGGGGAACACTAACATTACAGTCAGCTGTAGGGGAGGCTGGGGGAACACTAACAATACAGTCAGCTGTAGGGGAGGCTGGGAGAACACTAACATTACAGTCAGCTGTAGGGGAGGCTGGGGGAACACTAACATTACAGTCAGCTGTAGGGGAGGCTGGGGGAACACTAACATTACAGTCAGCTGTAGGGGAGGCTGGGGGAACACTAACATTACAGTCAGCTGTAGGGGAGGCTGGGGGAACACTAACATTACAGTCAGCTGTAGGGGAGGCTGGGGGAACACTAACATTACAGTCAGCTGTAGGGGAGGCTGGGAGGCTGGGGGAACACTAACATTACAGTCAGCTGTAGGGGAGGCTGGGGAAACACTAACATTACAGTCAGCTGTAGGGGAGGCTGGGGAAACACTAACATTACAGTCAGCTGTAGGGGAGGCTGGGGAAACACTAACATTACAGTCAGCTGTAGGGGAGGCTGGGGGAACACTAACATTACAGTCAGCTGTAGGGGAGGCTGGGAGGCTGGGGGAACACTAACATTACAGTCAGCTGTAGGGGAGGCTGGGGAAACACTAACATTACAGTGAGGGGGGAAACCTGGGACCTGGCTGTAAAAGTGAAACTGAATAACCCAGCTGCCTTTTGGGTTCAAGTGGAGAAATATGTGTGTTTCCTTCTCAGAATATCAGTAATCTTGAGAAAATCATGTAGAGCAAGGAACGTGCCCAAGGCAAAGGAGGGAGAAGGCCATGATTGCCATCTCTGAATTACGTTTTTTTTTTTTGTGAAGCCTAAAAAGGAAGCTGCAGCTGCATCAGACTTCTAGCTCAGAGATTACACCACAAAAATATATGTTAAGCCCAATGAAAGCTCCCCTCTTATCCTTGAAGTGCTTCAGTAGAAACTCTCTAGTAGGTTACCACGGGGTGATGAGCCCCCATCATAACACTTGAAATCTCAGGGCTCACCACTCTGCAGTGTCACATGGTCATGGGTTGATGTCCCCCTTTAGGTGTGGAGAAATCCCTGGCCTCTTCGTCTCCACACTGTCTGGCTTCCATCCTGCCAATGACTGACTGTGGCTAGCCACAGCTGTGCTGTTTGGGCCCCTCCATCATGTGACACGGATGATTCCTGTTTGGGCCCCACCACCATCATGTGACACGGAATATTCCTGTTTGGGCCTCACCACCATCATGTGACACGGATGATTCCTGTTTGGGCCCCACCACCATCATGTGACATGGATGATTCCTGTTTGGGCCCCACGACCATCATGTGACACGGATTATTCCTGTTTGGGCCCCACCACCATCATGTGACACGGATGATTCCTGTTTGGGCCTCACCACCATCATGTGACACAGATGATTCCTGTTTGGGCCCCTCCACCATGTGACACGGATGATTCCTGTTTTGGTCCCTCCACCATGTGACACGGATGATTCCTGTTTGGGCCCCTCCACCATGTGACACGGATGATTCCAGTTTGGGCCCCACCACCACCATGTGACACGGATGATTCCTGTTTGGGCCCCACCACCATCATGTGACACGGATGATTCCTGTTTGGGCCCCACCACCATCATGTGACACGGATGATTCCTGTTTGGGCCCCACCACCATCATGTGACACGGATGATTCCTGTTTGGGCCCCTCCACCATCATGTGACACGGATGATTCCTGTTTGGGCCCCTCCACCATCGTGTGACACGGATGATTCCTGTTTGGGCCCCTCCACCATCATGTGACACGGATGATTCCTGTTTGGGCCCCTCCACCATCATGTGACACGGATGATTCCTGTTTGGGCCCCTCCACCATGTGACACGGATGATTCCTGTTTGGGCCCCTCCACCATGTGACACGGATGATTCCTGTTTGGGCCCCTCCACCATGTGACACGGATGATTCCTGTTTGGGCCCCTCCACCATGTGACACGGATGATTCCTGTTTGGGCCCCTCCACCATGTGACACGGATGATTCCTGTTTGGGCCCCTCCACCATGTGACACGGATGATTCCTGTTTGGGCCCCTCCACCATGTGACACGGATGATTCCTGTTTGGGCCCCTCCACCATGTGACACGGATGATTCCTGTTTGGGCCCCTCCACCATGTGACACGGATGATTCCAGTTTGGGCCCCTCCACCATGTGACACGGATGATTCCAGTTTGGGCCCCTCCACCATGTGACACGGATGATTCCTGTTTGGGCCCCTCCACCATGTGACACGGATGATTCCTGTTTGGGCCCCTCCACCATGTGACACGGATGATTCCTGTTTGGGCCCCTCCACCATGTGACACGGATGATTCCAGTTTGGGCCCCTCCACCATGTGACACGGATGATTCCAGTTTGGGCCCCTCCACCATGTGACACGGTGTGTCGATAATAATCTACTAATGGACTAAAGGCTGTGGTGTATTAACCACTTGAAGAACGTCTTTGTTCCTGTCTGATCATGATGGCCCTTGTTTGTGTTCAAACTCTGCTGGGCAGTTGTAAAATGGATGTCAAGTTAGACACTGACGTCCCTGTTTCAGAGAGAAGAAGAGAAACAGGAACCTAAAGCAACAGAGAAACACACAAAGAAGAGTGACACTCGTTCCTTTGTCAGTTCAAACCCTTTGCTTTCATCAGTATTGTTTTAGGGAGCTCTAGGTGTAGATGGTAAGGTTCAAGTTGCCAGCTCTGCTTTCTTGAGCATTTTGAGTAAGAGAGATGGGGTGGGGGGAAAAACAACAACTTGAGTTGAATCAAGAAGTAAACCTATGCCTAAATGGAGAAGCTGCATGGATTCAAAAACAGTCTATTACTCCATTTCCTCTAATGGTAAAACTATTGTACAGTTCTACAATTGGTTAGGAAGTGAGACTACTCATCTTACGGGGGGCTTTCCCTGTTAGATCACCCATGGTTGCTGTGTATTTTAATGTAGGCTTGTTTACGCGCGTGTCTCTAGGCTGTTCTGTAATGTCGTCTTATTGAGTGATGCATGCTTTGGCAGCCCGCCAACAAGGACCAGTCAGGAAAGCAAACATCCGGGACCTATAAAATTCTTCACACTGACTGCAGAGAGAATGAAGAGACCAGGTTAACCTGTCCTTGATCTTGATGTGTGTGTGTGTGTGTGTGTGTGTGTGTGTGTGTGTGTGTGTGTATGTGTGTGTGTGTGTGTGTGTGCGCGCCTGCCAGTGAGGAACTTGCATGAATGGAAGCAGTGTAAGGCCTCATTGTAACCAGACTGGATCACAGCCTTTCCATACTGTAACAGACTGTTCCATATATTCCACTAGTCCCTGTTATCTACAGGCTAGTTTATATAGTTCAAAATCCAACACACGTGTCTCTTACCAAGACAAAGTCAGACTCATTGCTTTTTAAAGTTATTGTTTTATGTAGCCTAGGCCTACTGGTTGGATGACTTTGGGATCTATCCTCCCACAACTGTCCCAGAGTCTGTTTGGAACAGGCTATTTCTTTGTCGCGCAGAACGACAAGCTGACCAACAGAACAGGTCAACTTTTCTACTATGGGGGATAGTAGATTGACATAGGCTAGTGATTTTGCTGTTAGTTACTCGTCTTGTTGGCTGAGGAAAAGTAAAATGTGGACAGTTATGGACAGTTATTGAAGATGTATATTAACATCTTCAAATGCGCATCAGAATTCAGTAAGAAGGACGCACACCGTTGCATCCTCGAGTTGCCTGTTCTGTTATTACGAATGACCATCATCTAAATGTGATTTCTGTCATTCTGAGCACCGTGGGTGGACGCCCTGATCAGGTTATACACCCTGATGTGTATGTGTATGGGTCCGGTAAATGTCTCAAATGTCCGGTAAATTGAAAATGCTGCTAGTCAAATGTCCGGTGCCACATTTTCCTAACGGAAACCCTGGCAGGTGCCGGATAGGCTATCAGTATCACTAAATACAGTGAAGCTCCAAAAGTATTGGGACAGTGACACATCTTTTGTTGTTTTGGCAATGTACTGAAATTATACAATGACTATGAGGCTAAAGTGCAGACTGTCAGCTTTAATTTGAAGGTATTTCCTTCCATATCGGGTGAACCGTTTACAAATTAAAGCACCTTTTGTACATAGCCCCACCATTTTAGGGGATCAAAAGTTTTGGGACAAATTCACTTATGTGTATTAAAGTAATAAAAAGTTAAGTATTTGGTCCCATATTCATAGCACGCAGTGACAACATCAAGTTTGTGACTACACATTTGTTGGATGCTTGCTGTTTGTTTTGGTTGTGTTTCAGATTATTTTGTGCCCAATGGAAATGAATGGTAAATAATGTACTGTGTCATTTTGGAGTCACTTTTATTGTAAATAAGAATAGAATGTGTTTCTAAACACTTCTACATTCATGTGGATGCTACCATGATTACGGATAATCCTGAATGAATCGTGAATAAGGATGAGTGAGAAAGTTACAGACACACAAATATCATACCCCTCCCCAACAAATGTAACCTCCCCTTTTATTGTAATGGTGAGAGGTTAGCATGTCTTGGGGGTATGATATTTGTGCGTCTGTAACTTTCTCACTTGCACAGGACAGCAAGGATACGGCTCTCTCCACACAGCTCTTTGTTCAGTAACAGTACAGCGTAGCTCCCTGCTCTGTCTGTACAGTAACAGTACAACGTAGCTCCCTGCTCTCTCTGTGCAGTAACAGTACAGCGTAGCTCCCTGCTCTCTCTGTGCAGTAACAGTACAGCGTAGCTCCCTGCTCTCTCTGTACAGTAACAGTACAGCGTAGCTCCCTGCTCTCTCTGTGCAGTAACAGTACAGCGTAGCTCCCTGCTCTCTCTGTACAGTAACAGTACAGCGTAGCTCCCTGCTCTCTCTGTACAGTAACAGTACAGCGTAGCTCCCTGCTCTCTCTGTGCAGTAACAGTACAGCGTAGCTCCCTGCTCTCTCTGTACAGTAACAGTACAGCGTAGCTCCCTGCTCTCTCTGTACAGTAACAGTACAGCGTAGCTCCCTGCTCTCTCTGTGCAGTAACAGTACAACGTAGCTCCCTGCTCTCTCTGTGCAGTAACAGTACAGCGTAGCTCCCTGCTCTCTCTGTGCAGTAACAGTACAACGTAGCTCCCTGCTCTCTCTGTGCAGTAACAGTACAACGTAGCTCCCTGCTCTCTCTGTACAGTAACAGTACAGCGTAGCTCCCTGCTCTCTCTGTACAGTAACAGTACAGCGTAGCTCCCTGCTCTCTCTGTACAGTAACAGTACAGCGTAGCTCCCTGCTCTCTCTGTACAGTAACAGTACAGCGTAGCTCCCTGCTCTCTCTGTGCAGTAACAGTACAGCGTAGGACAGTACAACGTAGCTCCCTGCTCTCTCTGTACGGTAACAGTACAACGTAGCTCCCTGCTCTCTCTGTACGGTAACAGTACAGCGTAGCTCCCTGCTCTCTCTGTACGGTAACAGTACAGCGTAGCTCCCTGCTCTCTCTGTACGGTAACAGTACAACGTAGCTCCCTGCTCTCTCTGTACGGTAACAGTACAGCGTAGCTCCCTGCTCTCTCTGTACGGTAACAGTACAGCGTAGCTCCCTGCTCTCTCTGTACGGTAACAGTACAGCGTAGCTCCCTGCTCTCTCTGTACGGTAACAGTACAGCGTAGCTCCCTGCTCTCTCTGTGCAGTAACAGTACAGCGTAGCTCCCTGCTCTGTCTGTACAGTAACAGTACAGCGTAGCTCCCTGCTCTTTCTGTGCAGTAACAGTACAGCGTAGCTCCCTGCTCTCTCTGTGCAGTAACAGTACAACGTAGCTCCCTGCTTTCTCTGTGCAGTAACAGTACAGCGTAGCTCCCTGCTCTGTCTGTACAGTAACAGTACAGCGTAGCTCCCTGCTCTCTCTGTACAGTAACAGTACAGCGTAGCTCCCTGCTCTCTCTGTGCAGTAACAGTACAACGTAGCTCCCTGCTTTCTCTGTGCAGTAACAGTACAGCGTAGCTCCCTGCTCTCTCTGTGCAGTAACAGTACAGCGTAGCTCCCTGCTCTCTCTGTGCAGTAACAGTACAGCGTAGCTCCCTGCTCTCTCTGTACAGTAACAGTACAGCGTAGCTCCCTGCTCTCTCTGTACAGTAACAGTACAGCGTAGCTCCCTGCTCTCTCTGTACGGTAACAGTACAGCGTAGCTCCCTGCTCTCTCTGTACAGTAACAGTACAGCGTAGCTCCCTGCTCTCTCTGTACAGTAACAGTACAGCGTAGCTCCCTGCTCTCTCTGTACAGTAACAGTACAGCGTAGCTCCCTGCTCTCTCTGTACAGTAACAGTACAGCGTAGCTCCCTGCTCTCTCTGTGCAGTAACAGTACAACGTAGCTCCCTGCTTTCTCTGTGCAGTAACAGTACAGCGTAGCTCCCTGCTCTCTCTGTGCAGTAACAGTACAGCGTAGCTCCCTGCTCTCTCTGTGCAGTAACAGTACAGCGTAGCTCCCTGCTCTCTCTGTACAGTAACAGTACAGCGTAGCTCCCTGCTCTCTCTGTACAGTAACAGTACAGCGTAGCTCCCTGCTCTCTCTGTACGGTAACAGTACAGCGTAGCTCCCTGCTCTCTCTGTACAGTAACAGTACAGCGTAGCTCCCTGCTCTCTCTGTACAGTAACAGTACAGCGTAGCTCCCTGCTCTCTCTGTACAGTAACAGTACAGCGTAGCTCCCTGCTCTCTCTGTACAGTAACAGTACAGCGTAGCTCCCTGCTCTCTCTGTGCAGTAACAGTACAACGTAGCTCCCTGCTGGACAGTCTGAACTGGATTAGCGGCTCACTATAATCTGGGACACTGCAGATTACGCTTGCTTCCATCTCACGGGCCTGCCCTATCCCGGGCCTGGGCATGTCATGTGACCAACCAACAAATGGCACCTCGTATTTCCTTAGATGGCAGGGGTGGGCAACGGAGGGAGGGATGAGAGGGGGAGAGTGGCGCAGTGGTCTAAGGCACTGCATCGCAGTGCTAGCTGTGGCACTAGAGATCCTGGTTCGAATCCAGGCTCTGTCGTAGCCGGCCGCGACCGGGAGACCCGTGGGGCGGCGCACAATTGGCCCAGCGTCGTCCAGGGTAGGGGAGGGAATGGCCGGCAGGGATGTAGCTCAGTTGGTAGAGCATGGCATTTGCAACGCCAGGGTTGTGGGTTCGATTCCAGTATAAAAAATAAAAATGTATGCACTCACTAACTGTAAGTCGCTCTGGATAAGAGCGTCTGCTAAATGACGTAAATGTAAATGTAAATGAGAATGACCAGAGCTGGATACTGGAGCTGGAGCTAGAAGATGGGTGTAATCATCACAGAAGCGCTCCTGCACGCCATAAACGCTAGCTAGCCTAGCATCATGCTCTTTTACTGTGAAAACCTCCTGATTCTGCAGAATCTGAATCTGTGGATGGCAGCAATCCACCAGTGGCCTTTGGGATTATTTACAACAGACAAGCCTAGTTACCGGGGCACTGGGAGTGACTGACTGTTGGTGATTGCAGCGTCAACAGAGAGCGAAGAGGAAAGGGAAGGTAACTCATTAACACTACAGAACGACTGTCGTGATGCCGCCTCGGCCTGCCTGTCTGGCTGCTTGTCATATGAGCCTGCAGCAGAAAGACAGACCCAGAGACAGACAGACAGACCCAGAGACAGACAGACAGACCCAGAGACAGACAGACAGGCTAGGAGGCTAACCTTGGCTGGAGCTGTCTGTCTGTCCGACAGGAACACACACATACTGACATATAACCCACACGACACACTGTCACAAAACACACACACACACGCTGTCACATAACACTGACACACACACAACACAGAAGCGCCGTGCGCTAGCAGACCAGGAGACAGGAGAGGACAATCAGAGCAGTGAGTGAGCTGTACCCCAGCTGCACGCGCCCTATCACATGCAGGCAATTAGTGTCAACGGGGACCTATGAGTCGTTGCAGTGGGAGCCCAGCCAGCTAGCCAGCCACCTAACCCAGCCAGGCAACAGCCATGGACCCTCTGGAGCAGGAATACAAGTCCCCATTTGACTTTGAGCAGGGGGTGAATAGCAGCTACCTCTATCTGTCTCCCAGCTTCAATGTAACACCACCGGGCTCACCGCAAGTGACTGTCAGAGCCAGAGGTAACCAGAGGAGTGTGTGGGGGAGTGAGTGAAGAAGTTTGTATTTGTTCTAGGGTGTGGATAGGGTGTTTGGAAAGAGAACAAGAGATAGATGGGGTGGGAGGGGGCATGTGAGAGAGAGCGCGAGAGAGAGAGGGGGATGGATCATTTGTGTTTCTTGATTTATGAGAGTGTGGGCGGGGGGCACTGTGTGTGCGTGTGTCTGCGTACTTTTGCTGTTCAATACGAGGGGCTGTCTGGAGCAGATGTCAAACAGACCAAGGTTGGTTCTGACAAGACCACAATGAACACACTCCTAGAAAGAAACCTAGAATGGTTTCAAACCTAAAGTGGTGTCATCAAACCTAGAGCGGTTTAAGAGTGTTGAACTGGAGCTTGGTCAAGCCATGAGAAATACTCTACAAGGCTGGTATCACAGGCAAATCCATTTAAAGAAATATTAGTCAGATAATGTATAACAAAGAGTTTATGTGACTCTTAACTATGCTGGCAGTGCCATCCAGTGGAGGCTCCTCAGAGGAGGAAGGGGAGGACCATCCTCAGTGAATTTCATAAAAATACAAATTGTGAAACATTAATAAAGTTATCCTATTTAGATAAAACTGTACTAAATATATTAATGTCACCAAATAATTGATTAAAACACACTGTTTTGCAATGAAGGTCTACAGTAGCCTCAACAGCACTCTGTAGGGTAACACCATGGTGTAGCCGGAGGACAGCTAGTTTCTGTCCTCCTCTGGGTACATTGACTTCAATACAAAACCTAGGAGGCTCATGGTTCTCACCCCCTACTATAGACTTACACAGTAATTATGACAACTTCCGGAGGACGTCCTCCAACCTATCAGAGCTCTTGCAGCATGAACTGACAAGTTGTCCAACCAATCAAAGGATCAGAGAATGAATCTAGTACTGAAAGCATAAGCTACACCTAGCTAGCACTGCAGTGCATATAATGTGGTGAGTAGTTGACTCAGAGGGAAATAAGTATTTGACCCCTCTGCAAAACATGACTTAGTACTTGGTGGCAAAACCCTTGTTGGCAATTACAGAGGTCAGACGTTTCTTGTAATTGGCCACCAGGTTTGCACACGTTTGGCAACTCGAACCTTCAGCTCCCTCCACAGATTTTCTATGGGATTAAGGTCTGGAGACTGGCTAGGCCACTCCAGGACCTTAATGTGCTTCTTCTTGAGCCACTCCTTTGTTGCCTTGGCCGTGTGTTTTGGGTCATTGTCCCAATGTTTTGGCATATTACATCATTTATGCAGCAGCATACAAGACATTTTTGGACTCACCTTGTTGTGCTGTACTCACTTGAACAGGAAGGTGGCGCGGCGGTCCATCTTGTGGGCTCTAGAAAGAGGCCCGAGTTCCCGACCTGGAATTCCGAGTTGGATGACCGTTCAAAATTATTTTCTGTATTTACCCAGTCGGAGCTATTTTTTTTCAGAGTTTCCTGTTGTCTTGAACTCACTGAAGTCTGAGATTTCCCAGTTCCGAGTTTCCAGTTGTTTTGAACGCGGCAGAAGTCATGATGGATTGACAGCAGTCAACACAGTTCAGGGATATAGGCTAGAAAACTCATGCATTGAAGAAAAAAACCGTTATTAAAAATAATATACTTTCTTTTTTGAAATTGATTCAATTTCAGTTCATTTCCTGGTTTGAGAGAGTTAAATAGGAACTGACCCTGAGTCTGTTGTCAGTACAGAAACCAAGGACTCTAGGCCATATAAGGTAGGAACCCCAATGATCTGCGATGGTGGTGTAGGTTACACAGATCCGTCACTGTCAGCAGTGACACCTGAGTGGCACTGCCTCGTCATCAAGAGGAGGCGGAGGGAGGAGGTGGAGTGGGGAGGGAGAGAGAGACAATAGAAAGGGAGAGGCCAAGAAGAGGTGAGAGTATAAATACGTCTTGAGCATTTTCTATCATTTCATTAAGCATCGGTCTACACAATTTCTCATGGAAATGTGATTATGATTTTGATATTCCAAATTGGGTAGATTTCTGTTAGATTGACGGTATTTTGAGCAACATTGATGAGCATGCTTCTACTTGTTAATAATCCCTCTTGAGACCAGCCAGTCTGTTCTGTAGCCTATTGAGACCAGCCAGTCTGTTCTGTAGCCTATTGAGACCAGCCAGTCTGTTCTGTAGCCTATTGAGACCAGCCAGTCTGTTCTGTAGCCTATTGAGACCAGCCAGTCTGTTCTGTAGCCTATTGAGACCAGCCAGTCTGTTCTGTAGCCTATTGAGACCAGCCAGTCTGTTCTGTAGCCTATTGAGACCAGCCAGTCTGTTCTGTAGCCTATTGAGACCAGCCAGTCTGTTCTGTAGCCTATTGAGACCAGCCAGTCTGTTCTGTAGCCTATTGAGACCAGCCAGTCTGTTCTGTAGCCTATTGAGACCAGCCAGTCTGTTCTGTAGCCTATTGAAACCAGCCAGTCTGTTCTGTAGCCTATTGAGACCAGCCAGTCTGTTCTGTAGCCTATTGAGACCAGCCAGTCTGTTCTGTAGCCTATTGAGACCAGCCATTCTGTTCTGTAGCCTATTGAGACCAGCCAGTCTGTTCCGTAGCCTATTGAGACCAGCCAGTCTGTTCTGTAGCCTATTGAGACCAGCCAGTCTGTTCTGTAGCCTATTGAGACCAGCCAGTCTGTTCTGTAGCCTATTCGTGCGAAAGTTGCTCTTCTTCACTCTGTTTTTGTCTTATTTCCAGCACTGTCCCTTACCCTGGAACTAGCTGTTCAAGTCAAAAAGGATGGATTGGTGGCGTAGCACATCCTGTTACTCCTGATCCTGAACAGCCCACCAGACAGTAGATAACAAACACCACTTGGTAACACTTTGAAGGCTACATAGGGGCTACTTAAGAACTGCATAACAAAATCATTTTGATTAATTGTTCAGCAGTCTTATGGCTTGGGGGTAGAAGCTGTTAAGGAGCCTTTTGGACCTAGACTTGGTGCTCCGGTACTGCTTGCCGTGTGGTAGCAGAGAGAACAGTCTATGACATTTACATTGTAGTCATTTAGCAGACGCTCTTATCCAGAGCGACTTACAGTTAGTGAGTGCATACATTTTCATACTGGCCCCCCGTGGGAAACGAACCCACAAACCTGGCGTTGCAAGCGCCATGCTCTACCAACTGAGCTACAGGGGACTTGTCATCTCTATCAACTCTGGAAATATGTTGGGAATGTGAGGAGGAGATGGAAGTGTCTGGCTGTAGGAATGTAGGGGGAGGTGAGGAGGTGATAGTGTGGTCGACCAAGCACTAAGGAAAATAAGGTAATTCCATCTCATTTAAGTCAGATACATCTCTGGTTTAGTATCAAGTAGTTCCAACCACATTTCGTCATATTTTCATAAATGGCAATCGAAACCATAGGGTACTGAGCCAATCAACTACCATCCATACAGGTACCATCCACAGATCCATGCCAGCTGTGATTCTGTATATGAACTACTGTAACCATAAGAACAGTTATCTAACCATAATCAACTACAGGGAACTACTGTAACCATAACAAGAGTTGTCGAACCCTAATCAGAACGGGACCACAGAGTGCTGAAGCGTGTAGCGTGTAAAAATCATCTGTCCTCGCATGCAACACTCACTACCGAGTTCCAAACTGCCTCTGGAAGCAACATCAGCACAAGAACTGTTCGTCGGGAGCTTCATGAAATGGTTTCCATGGCCGAGCAGCCGCACACAAGCCTAAGATCACCACGCGCAATGCCAAGCGTCGGCTGGAGTGGTGTAAAGCTCGCCCGATTGGACTCTGGAGCAGTGGAAACGCATTCTCTGGAGTGATGAATCACGCTTCACCTTCTGGCAGTCCGACAGAATCTGGGCTTGGGGGATGCCAGGAGAATGCTACCTGCCCGAATGCATAGTGCCAACTGTAAAGTTTGGTGGAGGTAGAATAATGGTCTGGGGCTGTTTTCATGGTTTGGGCTAGGCCCCTTAGTTCCAGTGAAGGGAAATCTTAACGCTACAGCATACAAGGACATTCTAGACGATTCTGTGCTTCCAACTTTGTGGCAACAGTTTGGGGAAGGCCCTTTCCTGTTTCCGCATGACAATGCCCCCGTGCACAAAGCGAGGTCCATACAGAAATGGTTTGTCGGTGATCGATGTGGAAGAACTTGACTGGCCTGCACAAAGCCCTGACCTCAATCCCATCGAACACCTTTGGGATGAATTGGAACGCCGACTGAACCAGGCCTAATCGCCCAACATCAGTGCCCGACCTCACTAATGCTCTTGTGGCTGAATGGAAGCAAGTCCCTGCAGCAATGTTCCAACATCTAGTTGAAAGCCTTCCCAGAAGAGTGCTGTTCTAGCATTAAAGGGGGTACCAACTCCATATTAATGCCAATGATTTCAACAAGCAGGTGTCCACATAATATTGGTCATGTAGTGTATCAAATCCATGATTCACACTACACAGGCCAAAACTATATTTCTCCAATCAGAGAAAGTTAGGACAGTGCATCAGCAAAATGTCATATTGACTGTACAGTAGAGCATATTAGTTACCTAGTAAGATAATTAGTTATTGGAGTTGTTATTCCACTTGCAGACTTTTTGTGTCTTGTTGATTAACAGCTCTGTTCTGAACTACCTCTGTTTTTCTCTCCTGCTGTCAAGTCTCAGAATGGCTCCATCCAGAAAGTTTGGCTATTCATGTGTTGTTTTTCCTACAGCGTACAGCCATGACTGGCCTGCTCAAGGCTGAGTGTCAGACATCCAAGCAGTGGTGGGACAACAATATTGCGTGTGTGCGTGATAGCGTATATGTGTGTGCGATTGCATGCAAGTGTGTGCGATTGCGTGTGTATGTGTGTGTCCCCTTGGGCTAGTATCCATCTTCAAAGGCTATCTCTTAATCTAGCTGGTCCTCCCAACTCTCATCCTCCACCCCCTGTGGACTATCTTTTCTTTATGTCTTCTTCCTCTTCCTCCTCTTCAGAAGGAGAGATACGACTCAGGTTGACAGCTAATGTTGGTATGGTCCTACTATGCCTTTGAGGATAGGAAATCCTTTGAGTGTGAGGATATCTCTCTTAACTCTCTCTCTCTCTCTCTCTCTCCCCTCTCTCCCCTCTCCCTCTCTCCAGGTGCTGTGAGACCAGACTCTATCCCAGAGGTAGGGGAGGATGCAGTCACGTCAGTGACCGTGTCCCCTTCCATCCCCACCCTGACAGAGGAGGAGCAGGAGGAGCTACGAGGGGAGCTGCTCAGGGTAACCTTTCCTGAGACCTAAAGAGTTTCTTTAGCCTCCAGAGCCAATGCCTTTTCTCCCACCACGTCTCACCAGGTCTCCCTGTCTTTCTCCATATCTCTCGAAGGTGGAGGATGAGATCTTGACTCTGTCTCAGGTGCTGACAACTAAGGAGAACCAGTTGGCAGACATCAAGAGGAAGCTGGGCATCACTCCTCTCAACGAGCTCAAACAGAACCTCAGCAAGAGCTGGCAAGAGGTCACCACCTCTACGGCGTACGTGGCTGTACACACACACACACACACACACACACACACACACACACACACACACACTGTTCTGCAGAGTCAGCTCTCACATGCTGACTAGTCAGAGGGGGGAATGAATGTGTACATACTCTCTTCTTTCTTTCTCATACTTAATCATTTCATCTCACCTCTCCCTCTTATCATTTCTCTCCATCTTTCTCTCTTGCACCTCTTTTGCATATTCACTCCCTCTATTCTCCATTGTGCTCTTATTCCCCTCTCTCCCTCTCAATTCAATTCAATTCAATTTGCTTTATTGGCATGACGTAACAATATACATATTGCCAAAGTTTACATTGGAGATTTACAATATTAACATAATTAATAATAATAATCAATATTGTCAACGGGACAACAGTAACAACAATAACCAAGGGTCAAAATAACCATTGAACAATAACAATATAGAGGACATGTGCAGGTTGGTTGGTCTGTCAGACACTGTCCCTCATCTTATGGCAGGCAGCAATGTAGTGTGCTGCCAACCACAGCTCTCTGCTTAATCCCCGAACAGGACGGGTAGCCTATTCTCATCAGAGAGGTGTTTGAAAATTTGGGGAAATGACTCTCTCTCTATACAGCTATAAGAAGACGTCAGAGGGCCTGTCCATGGCCGGTCATAAGGCCACAGCAGCCTTCACCAACATGGGCTCAGCCATCAGCAGGAAGTTTGAGGACGTCAGGTAACCACCTCTACCCAGCCACCTCTACCCTCTACCCCAGCCACCTCTACCCTCTACCCCAGCCACCTCTACCCACTACCCCAGCCAACTCTACCCTCTACCCCAGACACCTCTACCCTCTACCCCAGACACCTCTACCCTCTACCCCAGCCACCTCTACCCAGCCACCTCTACCCACTACCCCAGCCACCTCTACCCTCTAACCGGCAACCTACCCTCTACCCAGCCACCTCTACCCTCTACCCCAGACACCTCTACCCTCTACCCCAGACACCTCTACCCTCTACCCCAGACACCTCTACCCTCTACCCCAGACACCTCTACCCTCTACCCCAGCCACCTCTACCCAGCCACCTCTACCCCAGACACCTCTACCCTCTAACCGGCAACCTACCCTCTACCCCAGCCACCTCTACCCTCTACCCCAGACACCTCTACCCTCTACCCCAGACACCTCTACCCTCTACCCCAGACACCTCTACCCAGCCACCTCTACCCACTACCCCAGCCACCTCTACCCTCTAACCGGCAACCTACCCTCTACCCCAGCCACCTCTACCCTCTACCCCAGCCACCTCTACCCTCTACCCCAGCCACCTCTACCCCAGCCACCTCTACCCTCTACCTCAGCCACCTCTACCCCAGCCACCTCTACCCTCTACCCCAGCCACCTCTACCCCAGCCACCTCTACCCTCTACCTCAGCCACCTCTACCCCAGCCACCTCTACCCTCTACCCCAGCCACCTCTACCCTCTACCCCAGCCACCTCTACCCTCTACCTCAGCCACCTCTACCCTCTAACCGGCAACCTACCCTCTACCCAGCCACCTCTACCCTCTACCCCAGCCACCTCTACCCTCTACTTCAGCCATCTCTACCCTCTACTTCAGCCATCTCTACCCTCTACTTCAGCCATTTCTACCCTCTACCCCAGCCACCTCTACCCTCTACCCCAGCCACCTCTACCCTCTAACCGGCAACCTACCCTCTATCCCAGCAACCTTTACCATCTACCCAGCCATCTCTACCCTCTACCCAGCCACCTCTACCCTCTCTACTTCAGCCACCTCTACCCTCTACTTCAGCCATCTCTACCCTCTACCCATCCACCTCTACCCTCTATCCCAGCAACCTTTACCATCTACCCAGCCACCTCTACCCTCTACTTCAGCCACCTCTACCCTCTACACCAGCCACCGCTACCATATACCCAGCCACCTCTATCCTCTACCCCAGCCACCTCTACCCTCTACCCCAGCCACCTCTACCCTCTACCCCAGCCACCTCTACCCTCTACCCCAGCCACCTCTACCCTCTACCCCAGCCACCTCTACCCTCTACCCCAGCCACCTCTACCCTCTACACCAGCCACCGCTACCATATACCCAGCCACCTCTATCCTCTACCCCAGCCACCTCTACCCTCTACCCCAGCCACCTCTATCCTCTACCCAGCCACCTCTACCCTCTACCCCAGCCACCTCTATCCTCTACCCAGCCACCTCTACCCTCTACCCCAGCCACCTCTACCCCAGCCACCTCTACCCTCTACCCCAGCCACCTCTATCCTCTACCCAGCCACCTCTACCCTCTACCCTCTACCCAGCCACCTCTACCCCAGCCTGGCCCTCCCTTGGTCATTAGCACCAATGAGACACATTGGAATAAAATGTGATGTGTCCACTACTAACATCCCTGTACTAATAATACTAGCTAGTACTGCTGATATACAGTGCATTTGGAAATTATTCAGACCCTTTCCCAGATTTTGTTAGGTTAAAGCCTTATTCCTCATCAATCTACACAGAATACCCCATAATTACAAAGCGAAAACAGGTTTTGAGAATTTTCTGCACATCAAAGAATAAAAATAAAATAACTTATTTTCATAAGTATTCAGACCCTTTGCTATGAGACTTGATACTGAGTTCAGATGCATCCTGTTTCCATTGATCATCCTTGAGATGTTATTACAACTTGATTGGAGTCCACCTGTGGTAAATGTAATTGATTGGACATGATTTGGAAAGGCACACACCTGTCTATACAAGGTCCCACAGTTGAGAGTGAATGTCAGAGCAAAAACCAAGCCATGAGGTCGAAGGAATTGTCCGTAGAGCTCTGAGACAGGATTGTGTCGAGGCACAGATCTGGGGAAGGGTACCAAAACATTTCTGCAGCATTGATGGTCCCAAGAACACAGTGGCCTCCCATCATTCTTAAATTAAAAAGTTTGGAACCACTAAGACTCTTCCTAGAGCTGGCCGCCCGGCCAAACTGAGCAATTGGGGGAGAAGGGCCTTGGTCAGGGAGGTGACCAAGAACCCAATGGTCAATCTGACAGAGCTCCAGAGTTCCTCTGTGGAGATGGGAAAACCTTCCAGAAGGACAACCATCTCTGCAACACTCCACCAATCAGGCGTTTATTTGGCCAGATGGAAGCCCCTCCTCAGTAAAAGGCACATGACAGCCCGCTTGGAGTTTGCCAAAAGGCACCTAAAGGACTCTCAGACCATGAGAAACAAGATTCTCTGGTCTAATGAAACCAAGATTGAAGTCTTTAGCCTGAATGCCAAGCGTCACGTCTGGAGGAAACTAGGCACCGCTCATCACCTGGCCAATACCATCCCTACGGTGAAGTATTGT
Source organism: Coregonus lavaretus (assembly GCF_964263955.1). Taxonomy (NCBI): domain Eukaryota; kingdom Metazoa; phylum Chordata; class Actinopteri; order Salmoniformes; family Salmonidae; genus Coregonus; species Coregonus lavaretus. The sequence goes on along the minus strand of NW_028165202.1, from coordinate 942 downwards.
GGTGGCAGCATCATGCTGTTGGGATGTTTTTCAGCGGCAGGGATTGGGAGACTAGTCAGGATCGAGGGAAAGATGAACGGAGCAAAGTACAGAGAGGTCCTTGATGAAAACCTGCTCCAGAGCGCTCAGACTGAATGTCCTTGAGTGGCCCAGCCAGAGCCCGGACTTGAACCCGATCGAACATCTCTGGAGAGACCTGAAAATAGCTGTGCAGCGACGCTCCCCATTCAACCTGACAGAGCTTGAGAGGATCTGCAGAGAAGAATGGGAGAAACTCCCCAAATACAGGTGTGCCAAGCTTGTAGCGTCATACCCAAGAAGACTTGAGGCTGTAATCGCTGCCAAAGGCGCTTCAACAAAGTACTGAGTAAAGGATCTGAATACTTATGTAAATGTGGTATTTCGTTTTTTTATTATGGGGTATTGTGTGTAGATTGATGAGGAAAAAAACAATTTAATCAATTTTAGAATAAGGCTTTAACGTAACAAAATGTGGAAAAAGTGAAGGGATCTGAATACTTTCAGAATACACTGTACTGTATTAACATGAAGCCCATATCCAAATAACGCTGAATTTGCAACAATATGGAAGTATTGACAGATAAGTGTAAGCTAAGCTTCTCCCTGAAGTTTGGTACTGATTTCTATAAAGTAGAGAGTGGAGACTGAAGTGTCAGGCAGGGAGAACACACACACTAATCTATCTCATCTTCATTGGTCATTCTCTGTACATGTCTTTAATACAATACTTGGCCTTTACAGATTGCAGTCTATTTCCAATTCGTTTGGGTAAGACTGTCCCGCTAGTGCCGTTAGTCAGTCAATCCATACAAAGTCATTTTGGATGCTGCTAAGATCATTACTCTCCAGGCAGTCTTGTGGAGCGCTCTCTCTCTCTCTCTCTCTCTCTCTCTCTCTCTCTCTCTCTCTCTCTCTCTCTCT
>NW_028165203.1:230000-243904 GCF_964263955.1 Coregonus lavaretus | reverse complement strand
GATCCAGGGTCTGGATGTGTGGTTATATTTCAGATTGGGTCGTACTATGGGAGTGAGATCTCCCCGGTGGATATAGATGGGGACGGAGTGACAGACAACCTCCTGGTGGCAGCGCCCATGTTCTTCAGTGGAGGCTGGGAGAAGGGCAAGGTGTACATCTATAGAGTGACTGAGCTGGTGGGTGGACATGCAGACACACACTCACTCACACACACACACACACACACACACTCACAGATGTACGTATGCTCACACACACACACTCACTCACAGATGTACGCATGCTCACACACACACTCACAGATGTACGCATGCTCACACACACACACTCACAGATGTACGCATGCTCACACACACACTCACAGATGTACGCATGCTCACACACACACTCACTCACAGATGTACGCATGCTCACACACACACACACACACTCACAGATGTACACATGCTCACACACACACAAACGTCACACTCGTGTGCACACACACACACACAGATGTTAGCATGCTCACACACACGTCACACTCGTGTGCACACACACGCGCACACACTTAAACACACACCCCAGATCCCGTTACCAAACACACTTAAAACCGGGTCAGCACAGAATACGAAACACCTCAACCAGAACACATAAAGCCAAACTATCCCTATGCCTTGCATGTACATTATACCACCAGACCAGAGACCAGACCTTCCAGAGCCTTGATTAGGGTTAGTTAACCCACTGGCACAGCACAAACAGTCTACCAGACTTTGGGCACCTGCCGTCACACAGATCAAATGAACAGCCTCCCTCCCTGCGCCAGCACACCATCTTCATTAGATGCCTGGTGTACAAGTGCACAGTGAACTCAGTAGGAAAGCATTCACCACTTCAAACTGAATTACCAGCCAGTCATTTGGAGAAGGAAGGGGGCTTTCTTAATGACTGCAGAGGAATTTGTGTTGTTATGAGACTCACACAGCCAGCCAGGTCTCAGCATGGCCACAGCGCTCTCTCTCTCTCTTCTCTTCTCTCTCTCTCTCTCTCTCTCTCTCTCTCTCTCTCTCTCTCTCTCTCTCTCTCTCTTCTCTCTCTCTCTCTCTCTCTCTCTCTCTCTCTCTCTCTCTCTCTCTCTCTCTCTCTCTCTCTCTCTCTCTCTCTCTCTCTCTCTCTCTCTCTCTCTCTCTCTCTCTCTCTCTCTCTCTCTCTCTCTCTCTCTCTCTCTCTCTCTCTCTCTCTCTCTCTCTCTCTCTCTCTCTCTCATAATGAGGGGGAGCTATGGACTGGGGGACTGATAGGGGCTTGAGCATTAGGGTTCCCCAAACAAGAAAAAAAGAATCAACTAAGACAAGGGATCCCCCAACTAAGGACACAAAAGGGGTGTTGTGTCTAAAAGCAATTGAATGTTTAGGTCAACGTAAGTGACAGAGAGGTGGCCTTCCATTCTACCAATAAGCCCCCATGGGCCACTGTGGAATGACTGTGATGGTCTCACCACAAATCACCATATGTTTCAAATAAACCCGACTGAGTATGATCCTCCCCCCTCTCTCGCACACACATACACACACTACCCTGGTGACTACACAAGTGTGTGTACCACGTCACCCTCTCCTTCTCTCGTCCTCCACTTTACTTTAAAAAGACAACTGAAAAAACAAGTGATGTAACGTTTCAGCCGTCCACAGCTGTAGATTATGGAGGAAGATGGACAGCCGGGAGAGTGATGATGTGCATGGCTAACGATAGCCTCAAAATACTGGCTCCCAGACTGTCTTAATGCTGAGGGATTGTACCTTTTTCCAGACTGGGGGGAAACTAAATTATATTCAAAGATACAGATATTTTCCGACTGACTTTACACCCACTGTGAATACTCAAAGTTCGACAGAAACATCCCTAAAGAAACATCCAGAAGCCATGTTTGCCTTTGATCATGTGACACTCGGATGAATCACCCATCCCTCATGTTGACAATGTTTTGGGGAAATCAGATTTCCCCCTTGGGATATAAAATGGGTTAGACCCTTCCTCTTGCGAGAGCAAAAACAATGCAGCTTGAGGTTTCAGCTGATTTCAAATTCAAAACTCAAACTCCCCAGTTCTTTGTTTGTTAGTTATTTTTGGTCTATTTATGTCAACAAAAACAAAGCCTTCCAAAATGTCTTGTTTACATTCCTAAATGAATTTGGAATAACAAATGAAAGCTTCTGTAAAGATTGAAGAGGAAAGTTTAAGACAACAATTTACATTTTAGTCATTTAGCAGACGCTCTTATCCAGAGCGACTTACAGTTAGTGCATACATTTTCATACTGGGCCCCCGTGGGAATGTCTCTATGTCTCATTATGAGTTGTGTAAATAAATGGAGGGCTGTCCATTTGAGGGAGATCATCGATGGATGACTGAGATATCCCAGAAGCCCAAGGGGCATGGGGCTACCCGGCCGCAGCACAGGAGATAGCAGATGTATAACTTGACTCCATTTCCTTAGCCACTATGTCTGTTGTTGATGGATTCCCCTTGTGCATATGTTTTTGTTCCTGAGTGTGTTTATATGTACTGTGAGATATTGTTTATATTTACTGAGATATTGTTTACATGTACTGTGAGATATTGTTTACATGTACTGTGAGACATAGTTTATATGTACTGTGAGACATAGTTTATATGTACTGTTAGACATAGTTTATATGTACTGTGAGACATAGTTTATATGTGTGACACTCTGGCTCTGGGACTTTTGTATTTGAGCCAGGGTGTATTTTGTTTTGTTGGGTTTTGGTTTTGTATTTCTATGTTTGCAGTTCTGTGGTTGTATTTCTAGGTTTGGTCAATGACTCCCAATCGGAGGTAACGAGTGTCAGCTGTCGGCTCGTTATCTCTGATTGGGAGCCATATTTATTCTGTATGTTTTCTTGTGGGAATTGTGGGTTTTTGTTCCATGTTTCTGTCAGTGTTACAGAGGACTTCACTATCGTCATTTGTTGTTTTTCGTGGTTGCTTTATTTAATAAAGTCATGTTCGCTCAACGCGCTGCGCTTTGGTCTACTCATTCGTCAGACGATCGTGACAGAAAAACCCACCATAAGAGGACCAAGCAGCGTGTCAAGCGGCAACAGGACCCAGCTCCAAAGGTCTGGACATGGGAGGAGATTTTGGACGGAAAAGGGTCCTGGACTTGGGAGGAAATCCTGGAGGGGATGGATCGCCGTCCATGGAGCGAGACAGTGGAGAGGCGACGGAGAGAGGAACAACGGCGTCGGCAGGGCCATCGTCGGAGGGACGAGAGGCAACCCCAAAAAGTTTTTTGGGGGGGGCACATGGCTTGGGCGGTTGGGCAGCAGGAGGCTGCCACAGGGAGATGTGGAGAGAAGGCTATCGGATTACGGGAGCCATTGGCGAGTAGAGGGAGGGAAGTTGTTGTGGCACGGCATGAGAGACTGAGGTGTGTTACCAGTCCGGTCCGGCCCGTTCCTGATCCCCAGTTAAGGCCAGTGGTGTGTGTTCCCGGTACGGACCGGCCTGTTCCTACTCCACGCACCAGGTCCACGATGTGCGTCGCCAGCCCAGCTCGGCCTGTTCCTACTCCACGCACCAGGTCCACGATGTACATTCCAGCTCCACGTATCGGCCGGGTTAGAGTGAGCATTGAGCCGAATGTCATGAAGCCGGCCCAACGCATCAGGCCACCAGTGCGTCTTCTCGGGCCGGCGTACATGGCACCAGCCTTACGCATGGTGTTCCCGGTTCGCCCACATAGGCCGGTGCGGGTTATTCCACCTCCCCGTACTGGTCGGGCGACGGGGAGCATCAACCCGGGTAAGGTTGGGCAGGCTCAGTGCTCAAGGGGGCCAGTAAGCCTGCACGGTCCGGTATTTCCGGCGCCACCTCCCCGCTCCAGCTCAGTACCACCAGTGCCTACACCACGCACCAAGTCTCCTGTGTGTCCCCCGAGTCCTGTGCGTCCTGTTGCTGCTCTCCGCACTAGGCGTTATGAGAGTCCCCAGGGTCCAGTATGCCCTGTTCCGGCTCTCCGCACTAGCCCTTATGTGCGTCCCCAGGGTCCAGCATACCCTGTTGCTTCTCCCCGCACTAGCCCTGAGATGCGTGTCCTCAGCCCGGTACCTCCAGTTCCGGCACCACGCATCAGGCCTACGGTGCGCCTCAGACGGCCAGAGTCTGCCGTCTGCCCAACGGGGCCTGAACTGCCCGTCTGCCCAAAGGCGCTTAAGCCGCCCGTCTGCCATGAGCCGGAGCCGTCCGCCAGACCGGAGCCGCTAGAGCCTTCCTCCAGACAGGATCAGCCAGAGCCTTCCGCCAGCCATGAGCAGCCAGATCCGTCAGCCAGCCATGAGCAGCCAGATCCGTCAGCCAGCCATGAGCAGCCAGATCCGTCAGCCAGCCATGAGCAGCCAGATCCGTCAGCCAGCCATGAGCAGCCAGATCCGTCAGCCAGCCATGAGCAGCCAGATCCTTCAGCCAGCCATGAGCCGTCCAGCCAGGATCCGCCAGAGCCGTCCAGCCAGGATCCGCCAGAGCCGTCCAGCCAGGACCCGCCAGAGCCAGCCAGCCAGGATCTGCCTTTGAGTCCGGTGCTGTCCCTTAGCCCGGTGCTGCCCCTTATCCTGGTGCTGCCCCTTAGTCCGGTACTGCCCCTTAGTCCGGTGCTGCCCCTTAGTCCGGTGCTGCCCTTTAGTCCGGTGCCGCCCCTTAATCCAGTGGGGTTTAGTTGGGGGGTGGTCATGTGGAGGAGGCTACGGAAGCGGATAGTGACTAAGGTGGGGTGGGGACCACGACCAGGGCCAGAACCGCCACCGTGGACAGACGCCCACCCAGACCCTCCCCTAGACGGTATGCTGGTGCGCCCGGAGTGCGCACCTTTAGGGGGGGGTACTGTGACACTCTGGCTCTGGGACTTTTGTATTTGAGCCAGGGTGTATTTTGTTTTGTTGGGTTTTGGTTTTGTATTTCTATGTTTGCAGTTCTGTGGTTGTATTTCTAGGTTTGGTCAATGACTCCCAATCGGAGGTAACGAGTGTCAGCTGTCGGCTCGTTATCTCTGATTGGGAGCCATATTTATTCTGTATGTTTTCTTGTGGGAATTGTGGGTTTTTGTTCCATGTTTCTGTCAGTGTTACAGAGGACTTCACTATCGTCATTTGTTGTTTTTCGTGGTTGCTTTATTTAATAAAGTCATGTTCGCTCAACGCGCTGCGCTTTGGTCTACTCATTCGTCAGACGATCGTGACAATATGTACTGTGAGACATAGTTTATATGTACTGTGAGACATAGTTTACATGTACTGTGAGACATAGTTTACATGTACTGTGAGACATAGTTTACATGTACTGTGAGACATAGTTTATATGTACTGTGAGCCATAGTTTATATGTACTGTGAGACATAGTTTATATGTACTGTGAGACATAGTTTATATGTACTGTGAGACATAGTTTATATGTACTGTGAGAGGTTGTTTATGTTTGTGAGTAACTCACCCCAGTCATCCAACTTTATTCCTCGGTGATCTTCTCTGTCATGACTCATGAGTGTTACCCCTCGAATGTTTCTTCAGATTGGGCTCAATGTTGCAACGTAACATGCCATAGGCTAACTGACAGCATCAAGGTTTTTCAACCAAAGACTCTTTAAGTACGGAGTTACAAAGAGAGTCCTACCAACCAATAGGATTGACATTTGCCTATGCATAATTGAATAGACAGGCACATGACACAACCTTTACCAAGCAAAATCTCAACAACAAAAAAATACTCTACACCTACACTCTATCCCTTGTACCAGAAATATTCAAAAAGTACATCATCCTATCCTATTTCCTTCTTCAGAATCGTTTCATCCTGGAGGGAGCGCTGGAGATCCAGGACCGTGGTCAGAACGCTCGGTTCGGCTCCTCGCTGGCCCCGGTCCCTGACCTGAACGGGGATGGCTTCAACGACGTGGTGGTGGGGGCCCCACTGGAGGATGACCATAGAGGAGCTATCTACGTCTTCTTCAGCCAACGCAACAGGATTCTACGTAAATACAAACAGAGGATAGCTGCGTTAGACATGGCCAGTGGCCTGCGCTACTTTGGCCGTAGTATCCATGGCAATATGGACATGGACGAGGATGGCCTGGTGGACTTGGCAGTGGGCTCCCTGGGGGCAGCCGTGCTTCTATGGTAGGTCACTTAGATATTAACAAGTGTTCTACTGTTTCTATGGTAGGTCACTTAGATATTAACAAGTGTTCTACTGTTTCTATGGTAGGTCACTTAGATATTAACAAGTGTTCTACTGTTTCTATGGTAGGTCACTTAGATATTAACAAGTGTTCTACTGTTTCTATGGTAGGTCACTTAGATATTAACAAGTGTTCTACTGTTTCTATGGTAGGTCACTTAGATATTAACAAGTGTTCTACTGTTTCTATGGTAGGTCACTTAGATATTAACAAGTGTTCTACTGTTTCTATGGTAGGTCACTTAGATATTAACAAGTGTTCTACTGTTTCTATGGTAGGTCACTTAGATATTAACAAGTGTTCTACTGTTTCTATGGTAGGTCACTTAGATATTAACAAGTGTTCTACTGTTTCTATGGTAGGTCACTTAGATATTAACAAGTGTTCTACTGTTTCTATGGTAGGTCACTTAGATATTAACAAGTGTTCTACTGTTTCTATGGTAGGTCACTTAGATATTAACAAGTGTTCTACTGTTTCTATGGTAGGTCACTTAGATATTAACAAGTGTTCTACTGTTTCTATGGTACTGTATGTATGTGGAACATATACTCAACTACAGTTATGATCATAACACTGTGTATGGTTTATCTGCAGGTCTCGCAGTGTCGTCCGAATTCACGCCAACATCAGGTTTGAACCGAGCAAGATCAACATCTTTGTGAAGGACTGTGAGAGGGGAGGCAAGGAAGTGACCTGCATGTCAGCCATAGTGTGTCTAAACGTCACCGCCCGGACAGCCATACCTCCTACACAGGGAGTGGGTGAGTGTTCTACACTATAATGTAGCCTGCATCCTTCTACTGATCATAGCTTCAGTGCAGAAGATTACAGATTGACTCCAACTACCTTGAGATATTGCTGATGTTGCTGAACTCTTTCTCTGCACTTCTCATAATATGGGTTCTGTTTAAGCCGCCCACTGCTTGCTGCTTTTATGGGAATGGGAACTAAGCAAATAAAAACGAAGCAAAAAGCCCAGTGGAGCCAAAAAGCATTATTTATATTCAGGAAGAAGTTTCTTCACTGTTGTGCAGTCAGCAGAGGACCTCATTGTCTTTCAGGCGAAACTGAAATCTTGATTAACTCTACTGTTGATCTCCTACTGTTTTATGTTTGGAGCAAAGCTTAGCCTTTCCAAGACTGTTTTATCTTTGGAGCAAAGGTTAGCCTTTCCAAGACTGTTTTATATTTGGAGCAAAGTTGAACATTTTTACATTTACATTGTAGTCATTTAGCAGACGCTCTTATCCAGAGCGACTTACAGTTAGTGAGCGCATACATTTTCATACTGGCCCCCCGTGGGAAACGAACCCACAACCCTGGCGTTGCAAGCGCCATGCTCTACCAACTGAGCTACAGGGGACTGCTACACATTGTCTAAGAATCAGGAAGCACTAGAAGTAATGCTGTTCAGATATTCATAGTTGAAATCAATATCCTTCATCATTCTCCCAGACGTGTATTCCTCAATGTTTCTGCTTGGTCGTTGTTGAGTCAGTCACACCGCTCTGTTGTTGGCTCACTAAGTGAAATGGTGATGGCTACTTGCCCCAGAGCAGAGCCACAGGAAAATGTTTCCTCGCTATCAGTGACGATTTAGGAAATCAGTCCATCTGCCAAACACATATGCTGCAGGCTACAGAGGGGTTACGGGCATGCTATGCCAACTGCTACATCTGATGATAGCTGATCTGGATTATCCTAGCCTCTGACTGTCAATTAGCCTAGCATATGTACATTTCCCTTCAAATAGTACGCATTCTGTCCACTCATTTAATTTATATGGTGACAATACAAACAATGGTTGTCAGGCTGCGGTTAACCCGACATGGATACCCCACACTTCTGCCGCGAGCCCAGAATCTCCCTGGAGACCAGTTCGGTTACCATGGCACTGAGGTGTTGTCTTGCCGACAGTGGCCCACCCGTGCCACTGTCGGCAAGGTCTCTGTGTCAGAATTTGGTCTCTGTGTCACAATTTGTTTTAAAAGTCGAGGCCTGGTGGCTCAAGTTTTCCCCCTTGTGTGGGACTATAGGAGGCAGGCTGAGGAGGGATTGAAGAGTGGATGTTTCAGGTTAACCTCCCGAACTTTGTCTTTGTCAAATATGTTAGACGGGCCAAACCAATAGGAAGAAGCCTCAGAATGTTGTCTTGTCCTCCGCAGGGACGGTTGGACGTTTAGGGGAGACTGAACAGTGGAACACATTGATTTGATTTTCCCCTCATTATCATGTCTGGTCTAGTAACATCTGTCAGATGGGCTGCTGCTGGGGTTGCAAGTCTGTTGTGTTCGACTGTACAAGGAAGAATAGAGTTTGAGAAAAGAGATACTGTACGTCTCCAAATGTGCTTTAGGTAACACGCAGCATCTGATGGGAATGGAAAGAGCACCCCATGACTTCTATAACCATCTGTAGTCTGTCTACCATTGTGTCATGTCACACTCAATATGACGTAGGCCAGGGCTAGACAACACCCGGCCTGCGGGCCAAAACCGGCCCCAAAGCTGATTTGATGTGGCCTGCCAAAGTTGTCTTATAGGCTATGTAAGGGATAATCAACGATGGGCTATGCGTTCAATGGAAAATAATGAACTACGTGGAAGGTGTGCTCTGATTATCCGATTATACCTTTTATACCTTGATTATCCCTTACATAGCCTATAAGACAACTTTGGCAGGCCACATCAAATCAGCTTTGGGGCCGGTTTTGGCCCGCAGGCCGGGTGTTGACTAGCCCTGGCCTACGTCATATTGAGTGTGACATGACACAATGGTAGACAGACATTATTTAACACATTTGCCACTAGAAATGTGTTCAACATCCACCGAAGTAGCTAGCAAGTTTAATAGATACAGTTGAAGTCGGAAGTTTACATACACCTTAGCCAAATACATTTAAACTCAGTTTTTCACAATTCCTGACATTTAATCCTAGTACAAATTCCCTGTCTTAGGTCAGTTAGGATCACCACTTTATTTTAAGAATGTGAAATGTCAGAATAATAGTAGAGAGAATGATTTATTCCAGCTTTTATTTCTTTCATCACATTCCCCAGTGGGTCAGAAGTTTACATACACTCAATTAGTATTTGGTAGCATTGCCTTTAAATTGTTTAACTTGGGTCAAACGTTCCGGGTAGCCTTCCACAAGCTTCCCACAATAAGTTGGGTGAATTTTGGCCCATTCCTCCTGACAGAGCTGGTGTAACTGAGTCAGGTTTGTAGGCCTCCTTGCTCGCACACACTTTTTCAGTTCTGCCCACAAATTTTCTATAGGATTGAGGTCAGGGCTTTGTGATGGCCACTCCAATTCCTTGACTTTGTTGTCTTTAAGTCATTTTGGCACAACTTTGGAAGTATGCTTGGGGTCATTGTCCATTTGGAAGACCAATTTGCGACCAAGCTTTAACTTCCTGACTGATGTCTTGAGATGTTGCTTCAATATATCCACATAATTTTCCTTTCTCATGCCATCTATTATGTGAAGTGCACCAGTACCTCCTGCAGCAAAGCACCCCCACAGCATGATGCCGCCACCCCCGTGCTTCACGGTTGGGATGGTGTTCTTCGGCTTGTAAGTATCCCCCTTTTTCCTCCAAATATAACGAATGTCATTATGGCCAAACAGTTATATTTTTGTTTCATCAGACCAGAGGACATTTCTCCAAAAAGTACGATCTTTGTCCCCATGTGCAGTTGCAAACCGTGGTCTGGCTTTTTTATGGCGGTTTTGGAGCAGTGGCTTCTTCCTTGCTGAGCGGCCTTTCAGGTTATGTCGATATAGGACTTGTTTTACTGTGGATATAGATACTTTTGTACCTGTTTCCTCCAGCATCTTCACAAGGTCCTTTGCTGTTGTTCTGGGATTGATTTGCACTTTTCGCACCAAAGTACATTCATCTCTAGGAGACAGAACGCGTCTCCTTCCTGAGCAGTATGTTGGCTGCGTGGTCCCATGGTGTTTATACTTGCGTACTATTGTTTGTACAGATGAACGTGGTACCTTCAGGCGTTTGTAAATTGCTCCCAAGGATGAACCAGACTTGTGGAGGTCTACAATAATTTTTCTGAGGTCTTGGCTGATTTCTTTTGATTTTCCCATGATGTCAATCAAAGAGGCACTGAGTTTGAAGGTAGGCCTTGAAATACATCCACAGGTACACCTCCAATTGACTCAAATTATGTCAATCAGAAGCTTCTAAAGCCATGACATCATTTTCTGGGATTTTCCAAGCTGTTTAAAGGCACAGTCAACTTAGTGTATGTAAACTTCTGACCCACTGGAATTGTGATACAGTGAATTATAAGTGAAATAATCTGTCTGTAAACAATTGTTGGAAAATTACTTGTGTCATGCACAAAGTAGATGTCCTAACCGACTTGCCAAAACGATAGTTTGTTAACAAGAAATGTGTGGAGTGGTTGAAAAACGAGTTTTAATGACTCCAACCTAAGTGTATGTAAACTTCCGACTTCAACTGTAGCTACAGTAGTTGCCGTGGTAGTAGTTTAGCTAACCAAACCATCAGTCCTAGCTTGCCATTATGAAAAACGAATTCAACAATGCCAATAATGTTTTCAATTAGACTTTTGCTTTTAAAAAGCAGCTCAAACATAGAACATGTAAGAATTAACTATAGCCATTGAATTCTACCGCGCAAATATACCATGAGTTATAGGGAAATAATGCACGCTCTAGAATGCCCTTCAAGCCAATCAGAAAGAAGCATTCAACAATGCCATGGTATAATGGAGAAATTAGGTTTGAGGTATGGGAGACCAGTGTACTCTCCAGTTGGCATGCTCAGTAGGGTGATGTGCATTAGCTCTGGATTTGATGGTATTTTCCCCAAGCTATTAAAGCGCAGGGTAATAAACAGTGTGCCTCTAAAACAGTGTGGGTTGGAAATGAATCACTTCCAAAGCCATATGGCTCAAGAGGTCTAGTCAACTCTCTCAACTCTGGAGTAGTCACTCAGTGCCTCGATGGTGGCTCTTGGATTTTGTCCAAGTTTATTTTTGTGCTGTAATCTGTTCTGCTTCTGGTCATTACTTTATAGAAAGTAAAGTAATGTACACTACCGGTCAAAAGTTTTAGAACACCTACTCATTCAAGGGTTTTTCTTTATTTTTTACTATTTTCTACATTGTAGAATAATAGTGAAGACATCAAAATTATGAAATAACACACATGGAATCATGTAATAACCAAAAAAGTGTTAAATAAATACATTTGAGATTTGGGTGTTGGGTCATTGTCCTGTTGAAAAACAAAAGACAGTCCCACTAAGGCCAAACCAGATGGGATGGCGTATCGCTGCAGAATGCTGTGGTAGCCATGCTGGTTAAGTGGGCCTTGAATTCTAAATAAATCACAGACAGTGTCAGCAGCAAAGCACCCCCACACCAAAACACCTCCTCCTCCATGCTCTACTGTGGGAAATACACATGTGGAGATCATCCGTTCACCCACGTCGCGTCTCACAAAGACACAGTGGTTGGAACCAAAAATCTCCAATTTGGACTCCAGACCAAAGGACAAATTTCCACCGGTCTAATGTCCATTGCTTGTGTTTCTTGGCCCAAGCAAGTCTCTTCTTCTTATTGGTGACCTTTAGTAGTGGTTTCTTTGCAGCAATTCGACCATGAAGGCCTGATTCACACAGTCTCCTCTGAACAGTTGATGTTGAGATGTGTCTGTGACTTGAACTCTGTGAAACATTTATTTGGGCTACAATTTCTGAGGCTGGTAACTCTAATGAACTTATCCTCTGCAGCAGCGGTAACTCTGGGTCTTCCTTTCCTGTGGTGGTCCTCATGAGAGCCAGTTTCATCATAGCGCTTGATGGTTTTTGCGACTGCACTTATATACATTTTCAAAGTTCTAGAAATGTTTCTGATTGACTGACCTTCATGTCTTAAAGTAATGATGGACTGTCATTTCTCTTTGCTTATTTGAGCTGTTCTTGCCATAATATGGACTTGGTCTTTTACCAAATAGGGCTATCTTCTGTATACCCCCCTACCTTGTCACAACACAACTGATTGGCTCAAACACATTAAGAAGGAAATAAATTCTACAAATGAACTTTTAAGAAGGCACACCTGTTAATTGAAATGCATTCCAGGTGACTACCTCATGAAGCTGGTTGAGAGAATGCCAAGAGTGTGCAAAGCTGTCATCAAGGCAAAGGGTGGCTATTTGAAGAATTTCAAATATAAAATATATTTTAATTTGTTTAACACTTTTTTGGTTATTACATGATTCCATATGTGTTATTTCATAGTTTTGATGTCTTCACTATTATTCGACAATGTAGAAAATAGTAAAAAATAACGAAAAACCCTTGAATGAGTAGGTGTTCTAAAACTTTTGACCGGTAGTGTAGTATAGAACATGTTTCCAACACTTATGTTCCCTCTTTCTTCATCTCTCTAGCTATTACATACAACACCACCATTGGGGAGCGCCGATTCAACCCCAGAGCCATAATGGACGACCCTGACAAACTGCTGTTTCAAAACCTGACCCTGCTTTCTGGAGAGGAGACCTGTCAACACATCTACTTCCATGTCATGGTGAGCACTGACTAAATTCTAGCTGAATTCCAAATCAACATCTAGACCCTAGCCTATCCGGTAGATCTGAGAGTATTGGATAGGTTGAAGCAATATGACTTCATTTACATACAGCCAATCAGAAGGTAATTCAGAGACTTGAGATGGTATTATCCAGAGCCATGTATTTAGAGAATTGGGACAACTTTTAGAATTTTAAGTATTGCTATAATTATAGACATTTAGTTGCATAACAATATTTAAATATTCCCCCATGTAATGTTAATGGGGCGGTAACATGGCTGCCATAGAATTTTGAAGTGTCATGTACAGTGAGGGGGAAAAGTATTTGATCCCCTGCTGATTTTGTATGTTTGCCCACTGACAAAGAAATGATCAGTCTATAATTTTGGTAGGTTTTGGTAGGTTTATTTGAACAGTGAGAGACAGAATAACGACAAAAAAATCCAGAAAAACGCATGTCAAAAATGTTATAAATCGATTTGCATTTTAATGAGGGAAATAAGTATTTGACCCCCTCTCAATCAGAAAGATTTCTGGCTCCCAGGTGTCTTTTATACAGGAAACGAGCTGAGATTAGGAGCACACTCTTAAAGGGAGTGTTTCTAATCTCAGTTTGTTACCTGTATAAAAGACACCTGTCCACAGAAGCAATCGATCAATCCGATTCCAAACTCTCCACCATGGCCAAGACCAAAGAGCTCTCCAAGGATGTCAGGGACAAGATTGTAGACCTACACAAGGCTGGAATGGGCTACAAGACCATCGCCAAGCAGCTTGGTGAGAAGGTGACAACAGTTGGTGCGATTATTCGCACATGGAAGAAACACAAAATAACTGTCAATCTCCCTCGGCCTGGGGCTCCATGCAAGATCTCACCTCATGGAGTTGCAATGATCATGAGAACGGTGAGGAATCAGCCCAGAACTACATGGGAGGCTCTTGTCAATGATCTCAAGGCAGCTGGGACCATAGTCACCAAGAAAACAATTGGTAACACATTACGCTGTGAAGGACTGAAATCCTGCAGCGCCCGCAAGGTCCCTCTGCTCAAGAAAGCACATATACAGGCCGTCTGAAGTTTGC